>NC_079196.1:209090521-209342172 GCF_029499605.1 Hyla sarda
CCTAATAGGAGGGGGAATTCCCTACCTATGTACTGAGGGCTTCTACTTAATAAGGCGGGACTCCACCTAATAAGGCGGGACTCCCTACCTATGTACTGAGGGCTTCTACCGAATAAGGGGAGGGGGGGGGGGGGGATTACCAACCTATCAACTCCGGGCTTAAAAAGGGTATCGGTATATCCCTACCAATAATACATTTTTGGACCATGCCCTCAAAAATCCATGACAATAAGGTCACAAGCTTCAATCATGGATCCCTATGCCCCCCAAACATACAGCCAGGAAGAGGATTAGAAACTCCCCAACGGCTGTCCAGGCATGCTGGGAGTTTTAGTTCTGCAACAGCTGGAGGATCAACCTAAAGGTTAATAGCCCTCTCCTAGTCCAGACAGAAGAAACAATAGAAATAGATAAAGATTAAGTAGAGGATGCCGATTTCACCCATGTATAATTATTACGAAGGTGGACGATCCCTTTAGGTGGATATACATAGCCGACTGTACTGATCAGCACTTTTCATGCAGCTCGCGTGGAGAAACAATAAAGCCCTGCAGGAATAATAGGTTATAAATAGGTGTCTGCCCTATAACAGCTTCCTACCAGAGATACACTATCCGCGGCAGACAATATTTTGTTGGATTTCAAAGCCGCTCTTTCCGTAAAGATCTACAAGAATCCAATTTATAGAAAAAGCCGTCTCCTGCCCACATGATTTATTATGTGCAAGAAATACACCACCCGGGAGTTGGACATATCATCCGCGCAGAGGAACTCTGATGTGAATTACTCAATAAATGAATTACAAAAGCTTCTCTATTAAGACAATTAAAGCCATTAGCAGGAAATGAAATCCAACTTGCAACAAAAAAAAAAAAAAAAAAAAAAAGAGAAATTTTTTTTTAGAAAAAGGTTTAAAGGGGTTCTCCACCATAAGGTGATTTTAGTACGTACCTGGCAGACAGTAATGGACATGCTTAGGAAGGATCTGCGCTTGTCTTGGGGCTAAATGGCTATGCTGTGAGATTACCATAACATTGTGACTAGCTTTTTGTGAACTGGTATTTCCTGTTTGACTTTTCTTGGACTACAAATCCCACAATTCCATCTTCCTCCCTCCCACACATCAGCCACCCCACCCTTTGAAAAACAATTGAGCTGCATCCATTCGAAAGACCTGTGGTTTTCAATCAGGGTGCCTACAGCTGTTGCATTAGTTGCAGATTGATACCTCCACCCATTAAAGCAGACAGGCTCCCTGTCATCAGCTGACTAGTGATGTCAGGTCTCAGCCGCATTGCAACCTGGGAAAAATCTGAGACAACAGTCATTTTGTATGCTGTTAAAAATAAATATTGGAGTGAAAATCACAGAAGAATTGTGAGAAAACCGTCACACACAGGTACCGACACTATGAAGGAGATTTATCGTTCTTTTCAAACGTGTGGCTTTTTTATGACAATTTTTTTTAACTTACTTTTGCTCACATGTGACCTATTTATCAAATAATCGCACGACCTTGATAAATAAATCACACCTAAGCAAAACTTTGGAGGCTTTTTGTTTAATTTTGAGCCCGCATTTTGTGACGTTGGTGGACTGAGTCTTGCGTCGCTGCGCTGAGGCCGGAGTTTACGTCAAGATGGAAGATGTGCAGCACAAAAACAATAGTGAAGCCCAAAAAAAAATTTAAAAAAAAATGGCTCGGTACGTTACCCACCCAAAAATGTGCATAAAGCTGTATTCCTAAGGCTCTTTTTTTTTTTTTTTTAAAGGAAAAATTTTAGTGCCACATATGGGTTATTTATGTAGTCTGTAAAAATTCTTACAATTCTAGTTAATTCTATTTTAACACAACATTATGTGGATTTTCAACCTTAAAAATAATAGTTATTAGTTGTATAATACATTTTTTCTATAATTAACATTAAAGTAGTAGCTTTGTTTCATGATGCAGAACAAGAACAGTTGTTAAATTGGGTGTTAATGTCCTTTTCTGCGGACGTAAGCCAGGTTGGACCTGGAATACATATGTAACATTTAAATGGAGATGGGACTTTTTTTCTTCATAAATAGCGACTGTCACATTTGATAAATACACGACCACTGCAAAGTAAAAAATAATTACTACGTGAGCAGATTTCAGAAATGTGCTTTGAAATAAGCAAAAATTCCAAAAGTAGCAGCATGTATAGAAAAGTCGCATGTGCGCAAGTACTTGCGACTTTTTTACGCCAAAAAAAATAAATCCACTACAGAGCTCGATAAATCTCCTTCTGTATTATGAACTACACTAACTTTAAAGGGTACTCCCGTGGAAAACATTTTTTTTTTTTTTTTTTTTAAATCAACAACAAAACAACACAATGTAACTCCAAGTCAATGACACTTCTGTGAAATCCCACTGTCCACTCAGGAAGAAACACTGATTGACAATCAATTTCACATGGAACAGACAACAGGTGGAAATTATAGGCAATTAGCAAGACACCCTCAATAAAAGGAGTGGTTCTGCAGGTGGTGACCACAGACCACTTCTCAGTTTCTATGCTTCCTGGCTAATGTTTTGGTCACTTTAGAATGCTGGCGGTGCTTTCACTCTAGTGGTAGCATGAGACTGAGTCTACAACCCACACATGTGGCTCAGGTAGTGCAGCTCATCCAGGATGGCACATCAATGCGAGCTGTGTCTGTCAGCATAGTGTGCAGAGCATGGAGGCGCTACCAGGAGACAGGCCAGTACATCAGGAGACGTGGAGGAGGCCGTAGGAGGGCAACCACCCAGCAGCAGGACCGCTACTTCTGCCCTGATGCAAGGAGGAGCACTGCCAGAGCCCTGCAAAATGTCCTCCATCAGGCCACAAATCTGCATATGTCCACTCAAATGGTCAGAAACAGACTACATGAGGGTGGTATGAGGGCCCGACATCCACAGGTGGGGGTTGTGCTTACACCCCAACACCGTGCAGGATGTTTGGCATTTGCCAGAGAACACTAAGATTGGCAAATTCACCACTGGCACCCTGTGCTCTTCACAGATGAAAGCAGGTTCACACCGAGCACGTGATAGACGTGACAGAGTCTGGAGACGCCGTGGAGAACGTTCTGCTGCCTGCAACATCCTTCAGCAAGACCGGTTTGGCGGTGGGTCAGTAATGGTGTGGGGTGGCATTTCTTTGGGGGGCCGCACAGCCCTCCATGTGCTTTCCAGAGGTAGCCTGACTGCCATTAGGTACCGAGATGAGATCCTCAGACCCCTTGTGAGACCATATGCTGGTGTGGTTGGCCCTGGGTTCCTCCTAATACAAGACAATGCTAGACCTCATGTGGCTGGAGTGTGTCAGCAATTCCTGCAAGAGGAAGGCATTGATGCTATGGACTGGCCCGCCCGTTCCCCAGACCTTAATCCGATTGACCACATCTGGGACATCATGTCTCGCTCCGTCCACCACAGACTGTCCAGGAGCATGCCCAGGCGTTGTAGGGAGGTCATACGGGCACGTGGAGGCCACACACACTACTGAGCCTCATTGTGATTTGTTTTAAGGACATTACATAAAGTTGGATCAGCCTGTAGTGAGGTTTTCCACTGTGATTTTGAGTGTGACTCCATATCCAGACCTCCATGGGTTGATACATTTGATTTCCGTTGATAATTTTTGTGTGATTTTGTTGTCAGCGCATTCAACTATGTAAAAACGAAAGTATTTAATATGATTAGTTCATTCAGATCTAGATTGTGTTATCTTAGTGTTCCCTTTATTTTTTTGAGCAGTATATATATATTTATTAGGGATCGACCGATTATCAGTTTGGCCGATATTATCGGCCAATATTCAAGATTTTGGACATTATCTGTATCAGCAATTACCTTGCCGAAATGCCGATAATGTCCCGCCCCGCCTCCCCGGCCAGAGACCGCCTCTGCCCCATCCCCGGTTTTAGAATGACCCATTCCCGGGGTCCGCGCTACTTCTGGCTCCTGTGACGTCCTGAGCTACTGCTGTGCGCTGCGCTGCGCAATGACAAGTGACGTCCTCAATGGGCCCCGGGAACAGGTAATTATAAAACTGGGGATGGGGGAGGCAATGGGACAGCGGCGGTGGTGGTTGGACTAGGAAGGACCCCAGGACAGGCAGGGGGAGAGAAGCTGACAGCGGTCTCTGGGGGGGAATAGCCGATAAATTATACCGGAATATCGGTATAAATTATCGGCTATCAGCCATAACCTCCACAGATTATCAGTATCGGTCTCGGCCCTAAAAAAAAAAATCGATATCGGTCGATCCCTAATATTATATATCTCCTCTCCATCTCTATCTATATAGAGAGATTTTAAAGAAATCACCTCTGTTTTTTAAATCCCTTTAGAAATAATGGTCTGACACATATTTCCAAACATCAATGATGGAGACACTTTTCTTAGAACTAAATGCTGTATTGTTACTCTTTAATTCTTCCTGGAAGCTTCTAAGAACTCTGTGTTCCTATTCTCCTGCCAATTTAGCTTGACCTTCAACATTCACACTAATATAACTGATTGGATGACATTATATTGAGCCAATTAACAAGAAGACTGTACTGTGTAGTTCCTTTGTTATTCCTCCTGGAAATTTAACGATGGATTGAAAACTATCCATGATACCAACCAGGGTCGCCATCATGGTAGTACTGGTGGTACCGCTGTCAGGGGTCCAGGACAAATTAAACTTAAAAAGGACCCCGTGTTGCTTACACTGTCACTTCCCCTGCACTTTTTTGGGGGCCCAGACGGTTTGACTGTACGGGGACAAGAAATTTCTGATGGTGGTTCTGGTGGTCACATCGCGTGTCTTTGCTCTTCACCACTGATTGGATGGTGTCAGATCACGTAGAGACACGCCCCACCAACGAAAACGGTAACACCCAGTTGTTAATTTATTCACACAATTCCAGGAGGACTAAGGGTATGTTCACACGGCTGAATGTTCGTGCAGAATTTCGCCAGAATATGCCGCACAGAAGTTCCCTTGCAGCACAGTCCCATTGATTTCAATGGGATTCTGCCGCACTGTGCACACGGTGGAACTTCCAAAATAATATAGTCCAAAAAAGTACCCAACTGGAGTCACTAGCCGACTCCATCTGGCTTTTTTAAATAAACGGGGGTACGACACAGATCCGGCAGGGATACTGCGGCAACCGGTTTCCAAATTCTCCCGCCGGATTTGGTTGCCATATGCCCCAAATGTTGTGTAAATACAGGCAAAAAAACAAAACTTAAAAAAAAAAAAAAAAAGGAAAAAAACTGCCAGATTCTCAAAAATAAATAAATTAATAGATAATTACATTAAAAAATATATATATATATATTTACTTGAAAACGGTTATTTTGTTGGGAATATATTTATTAAACCACACAGATACTAATCCTGAATCAGAAAAACATGGCAGCGCCCCCTTTCCAGAGGTTGCGTGTGGTACTGCAGATCAGCCCCATTCACTTCAACGGAGCCAAGCTGCAATATCCGACACCAACAAGGGACAGGTGTGGCGCTGTTCCTGGAGAAAATAGGCATGTTTTTCTAATCCTGGACAACACTTATAAAGGGGGTCATAGACCCGAGAGTTTTAATGGTGGATCCTGAGGCTACATTCACACAATGGTACCTCTACCAGGAGAAATTGTTGGGTGGTAGAACAGAGCGGACACGCGCCATCCCCACGGATGGCAATGTATAGCAGCGTTTCCCAAGCAGTGTGCCTCCAGCTGTTGCAAAACTACAACTCCCAGCATGTTGGACTATACAGTAGTATATAGTATAGGTCAGTATTTCCCAACCAGGGGTGCCTCCAGCTGTTTCAAAACTACAACTCCCAGCATGTTGGACTATACAGTAGTATATAGTCTAGGTCAGTGTTTCCCAACCAAGGGTGCCTCCAGCTGTTGCAAAACTACAACTCCCAGCATGTTGGACTATATAGTAGTATATAGTATAGGTCAGTGTTTCCCAACCACGGGTGCCTCCAGCTGTTGCAAAACTACAACTCTCAGCATGTTGGACTATATAGTAGTATATAGTATAGGTCAGTGTTTCCCAACCACGGGTGCCTCCAGCTGTTGCAAAACTACAACTCTCAGCTAGCCCGGACAGCCGTTGGCTCCAGCTGTTGCAAAACTACAACTCCCAGCATGTTGGACTATATAGTAGTATATAGTATAGGTCAGTGTTTCCCAACCACGGTGCCTCCAGCTGTTGCAAAACTACAACACCCAGCATGCCCGGACAGCCGTTGGCTGTCCGGGCATGCTGGGAGTTGTAGTTTTGCAACAGCTGGAGGCACACTACTTGGAAAAACACTGTTCTATAGCACTGCCTGCCCGCCATTCATGCCATTACTAACCCACTGTACATAAAGATCTCTATGACAGTACCTTTCACTACCAGAGCGCACACCCAGCGCGGCATTAGTATGCAGCCGCTCGGCTCAGGAGGTCCCTCTAGGAATAGACAATTTTGCAAACACTGGAAAATACCGGAGGAAAGAATTGCGCAAGACATGTAACCCCCAAAGCATGACTAATTTTTACAGACTGGTGTCCTATAAATACTGTATAAACACGCCGTAGTGCCGGGTTACTACACCGTATACACCATTTCTACAGATGAACGCAGGAATTGTATTCCCAGGACACCAGTCGGCTGTAAACGTGTAGATTATGGGCTGCCGTCACCGCTAGTCGATGGAGAGGCTGCTGTAGATAAATGGCTAGTAAAAAATAAATAAAAAAATAAAAACCTTAAAAGAGAGACATGCATGCTATGTGTTCTGCATAATAGTGCCGTACAGTACATTAATTACACTATATACAAGGAATGCTATTACAAAGTACTGCCATACAATGTCCGTACACCACTAAAAAAAAGCGCAACATAGAGATTAAATAAAAAAAATATATATAATAAAATAAACTGCCATAAAAAGGTCACCAAGGAACAATACCATATAGTGCCTAATTTAAAAACGGCTATATACTCCCCTCATGATTTCACTAAACAGTGACTATATAATAGTGAACGTGTCCATTCAGTGCCTAAAATACACTTCTATATAAGCACAGGAATGGAGGCAAGTAAAACAGGTTTTGTTTTTCAGAGATAAGGGGGACACTAAAGATCGTGACACATGAAGGGACACTAATGAGACACGGGGAGATGAGGGGACATTAATGACTGTGACACAGGAAGAGAATGAGGATACACTAATGACTGACAGGAAGAGATGAGGGGAACTAATGACTGACACAGGGAGGCACTAACGACTGATGCAGGAAGAGATGAGGGGCACTAATGACTGTGACACAGGGAGGCACTAACGACTGATGCAGGAAGAGATGAGGATACACTAATGACTGACACAAAGAGATAAGGGGGCACTAATGAATGTGACACAGGGAGATGTGGGGACACAGGAAGAGATGGGGATACACTAATGACTGACACAGGAAAAGAGGAGGGGGCACTAATGAATGTGACACAGGGAGGCACTAATGTGATGCAGGAAGAGATGAGGGGACACTGATGACTGACACAGAGAGAAGGGGAAAGTAATGACTAACACAGGGAGAGTTGGGGGAACACTAATGACTGACACATGGGGGGGATAAGGGGACACCATTGACTGACACAGGGGGAGATGAGGGTACAGTAAGGACTGCGACACAGGACAGATGAGGAGGCACTAAAGATGCACAGGAATGGAGGCAAGTCAAACAGTTTTTGTTTTTCAAAGATAAGGGGACACTAAAGATCGTGACACATGAAGGGACACTAATGAGACACAGGGGAAGATGAGGGGACACTAATGACTGTAACACAGGGAGAGATGAGAGAATACTAATGGCTGACACAGGAAGAGATGAGGGGGCACTAATGAATGTGACACAGGGAGATGTGGGGACACTAATGACTGACACAGAAAGAGATGAGGGGACACTAATGACTGACACAGGAAGAGATGAGGGGCCACTAATGACTGACACAGGAAGAGATGAGGGGCCACTAATGAATGTGACACAGGGAAGCACTAATGACTGTGATGCAGGAAGAGATGAGGATAAACTAATGACTGACACTGGGAGATGTGGGGACACTTATGACTGTGACAGAGAGAGAAAGGGAAAGTAATGACTAACAGAGTTGGGGGAACACTAATGACTGTGACACACAGTGAAATGAAGGGACATCACTAACTTGACAGGAGATGAGGGGACACTAATGATTGACACATGGGGGGATAAGGGGACACCATTGACTGTGACTCAGTGGGAGATGAGGGGACAGTAAGGACTGCGACACAGGACAGAGGAGACGACACTAATGCCCGAACATATGATGTAGCGTTACATGACATGCGGCATCCTGGCTCCTAGATTCATAAAATTTGTCAGGCCCTGATATACACAAAGGGGGAGATTTATTTTAACTTGTGTAGAGGAAGAGTGATGGCCTTGCCCGTAGCAACCAATCAGATCGCTGCTTTCATTGTTCAGAGGCCTTTTGAAAAATGAAAGAAGTGAGCTGGCTGGTTGCTATGGGCAACGGCATCACTCTTCCTCTACACAGGTTAAAATAAATCTCCCGCAAAGTATCCAAATTCGGACTGGATCTAGTGGGGCGCAGGTCCCCTTTAACACGTGACTTCTAAGGAACAGACTAAGGATCAGGATGTGATGACTTTTGGATTCAGCTGCAACCAAATTAACAAAAATAAATCCTTCTATCGCCCGGTCTGAACAGTCCGCACATTGTCCAGGAAAGTGGCATGGAAATGTGATCACCACTAGAGAGGAGCGAACTTACAGTAAATTCGATTCGTCACGAACTTCTCGGCTCGGCAGTTGATGACTTTTCCTGCATAAATTAGTTCAGTTTTCAGGTGCTCCCGTGGGCTGGAAAAGGTGGATACAGGCCTAGGAGACTCTTTCCGAGGAATGTATCCACCTTTTCCAGCCCACTGGAGCACCGGAAAGCTGAACTAATTTATGCAGGAAAAGTCATCAACTGCCGAGCCGAGAAGTTCGTGACGAATCGAATTTACTGTAAGTTCCCTCATCTCTAATCACCACACAAGTCACTACTGTACAAATGCCACAGGACTCCTGAAGTCTAAGGCTGCATTCACACCACGTTTTTGCAATACAGTTCCCGTATACATTTTCAATGTGAAAACCGTACGGAACCGTATTGAAAACCGTATGCATTGACTCTCATTTGAAAACCGTACGCCAAAAGATTCATCAGGTTGTATGCGTTTTGCATCCTGTACAGTTTTGTCAGTTTTTTTTCCCTTACCTAAAACCATTGCCTTCCAAGGTTTTTGGTCCGGGTGAAAAACCGTATTAAACCGTATATGTTTTTTTTTTTTTTTTTTTTAACATGGGAGTCATTGGGAACCGTACAGGACCG
Source organism: Hyla sarda (assembly GCF_029499605.1). NCBI lineage: Eukaryota > Metazoa > Chordata > Amphibia > Anura > Hylidae > Hyla > Hyla sarda. The sequence goes on from NC_079196.1 coordinate 209,099,968, forward strand.
TATGTGCGTACAATTCCATCATTTTCACCATACGTTTTTTGACTTTGCACAGTTTTTTTTTCTTGGAATTTCAATCAAACAAGTGAAACTTTATTCATAATGGAGTGAAAAGTTGAAAACGTATACATTTTCTTCTAAAAAACTGGATGCAACCGGACATCATTTTTCAAACCGTATAGGTTTTTAACCGTATAAGGGTTAAAATTTGTACACACGTTTTGATACAGTTTAATCCGGTTTTGAGGAATCCGTTTTTCCATCAAAAACCTGATGCGGGAACGGTATTGCAAAAACATGGTGTGAATGCAGCCTTAGGCTGGGCTCACACCACGTTTTTGCAACACAGTTTCCGTATCAGTTATTTGATTAACAAAACGGATTCATCAAAACCTGACTAAACTGTATCAAAACGTGTGTACAAATTTTAATATGTATAGGGTTTAAAACCGTATACGGTTTGAAAAATGATGTCCGGTTGCATGCGTTTTTAAGAAAAAACATATACGTTTTTAACTTTTCACTTCATTATGAATAAAGTTTCACTTGTTTGATTGAAATTCCAAGGAAAAAAAAAACGTATTGTGAAAACCGGATGGAACCGTAAGCACATACCGTTGTGTACGGTTCCCATTGACTTCCATGTTAAAAAAAAATGTATATGTTTCAATACGTTTTTTCACCTGGACCAAAAACCCTGATAGGCTACGGTTTTGGGTACAGGAAGAAAAAATAACAAAGCCGTACAGGATGCAAAACGGACACAACCGGATGCATCTTTTGGCATAGGGTTATCAATGGAGAGTCAGTGCATACGGTTTTCAAATTGAAAACGTATACGGGAACTGTATTGCAAAAAAACGCGGTGTGAACCCAGCCTTACCCACCCACCGTTGGCTGTTCGGGCATGCTGGGAGTTGTAGGGTGCTTCCAGCTGTTGCAAAACTACAACTTCCAGCATGCCCGGACAGCCGTTGGCTGTCCGGGCATGCTGGGAGTTGTAGTTTTGCAACAGCTGGAGGCACCCTGGTTGGGAAACCCTGCCCTAGGTGATGCAATATCAGACACCTAGTAGTGGGATGACCCTATTCAGCTTCACAATCAATACTGGTGTCTGTGTGCACAAGGCCAGGAGGAGGCAGAAAAGCTGCAACAGTATTGACCGCTTTCATGATGGACTCTTCTTACAAAACGTGCCCTCAGTGCTATGCTGCGCATAGCAGGCGAGGGGGGGTGCAGGGGGCGCAAAACGGGACACAACATTAGATTTAATGTCACGTACATGGCGCGGGCGGCGTGATTCTTCGATTGCTCTCCTCTAATGGATTTTACGCTTCAGGATATAACCGTGTTGACTAAGGGAGTGGACCGTTGCGGCTATTAATACTCGCGCTGAGGATTTCGGCTATGTATTTAAGTGCCAGGGATGATGCAATACCACTCAGTGCAGGGTTCAGTGCTCTCCAACTCACGTGTGTTGCAGAACTACATCTTCCAGCATGCCCTGCTCTGTAGTATGGCAGGAGGTGCCAGGCTAGGGTTGTAGATTAGGTTTACCAGTGTTCCCCAACCTGTGGCACTTAGGGTCGCCACCTTTCTTGCCAAAAAAAATAAAAAATACAGGCCGTGCTAATTTGCATAATAAATTATACATGCATGACATCAAAGGATATACATATGTGGGGGGAAGTTTGTCCTATTAAGACCCCTATAACTTTATTTAATTTTTCTCTTTATATGGGCCTCATTTTTTGCGCCCCAATCTGTAGTTTTTAACAGTACCATTTTTTATTTCTTTTTATCACTTTTTTTTCCATTAAATTCGGGAGTTGCAGTTAGTTACTAACTACAACTCCCAGCATGCCCTGATACAGCAGCTGCCCCAAACGAAAACTACAACTCCCAGCAGGTTGGACTATATAGTAGTATAGTATAGGTCAGCGTTTCCTAACCAGTGTGCCTCCAGCTGTTGTAAAACTATAACTTCCAGCATGCTGGACTATATAGTAGTATAAAGTATAGGTCAGTGTTTTCCAAGCAGGGGGTGCCTCCAGCTGTTGCAAAACTACAACTCCCAGCATGTTGGACTATATAGTAGTAGTAGTATAGGTCAGTGTTTTCCAACCAGGGGTGCCTCCAGCTGTTGCAAAACTACAACTCCCCGCATGTTGGACTATATAGTAGTAGTAGTAGTATAGGTGAGTGTTTTCCAATCAGGGGTTCCTCCAGCTGTTGCAAAACTACAACTCCCAGCATGTTGGACTATATAGTAGTAGTAGTAGTAGTAGTAGTAGTATAGGTCAGTGTTTTAGTGTATAGGTCATGTTGGACTATATAGTAGTATACAGTATAGGTGAGTGTTTTCCAATCAGGGGTGCCTCCAGCTGTTGCAAAACTACAACTCCCAGCATGCCCGGACAGCCGTTGGCTGTCCGGGCATGCTGGGAGTTGTAGTTTTGCAACAGCTGGAGGCGCTCTAGTTGGGAAACACTGGCATAGTATATGGTGCAACATTCCGGGATTGGTTGGATAAATACCGGCCATTGCATTGCCGGTATTTTATATATAAAAATACCGGCAATGTGGCCAAAATACCAGCTGTGCCGGTAAAATACCAGCCAGATGGCAACCCTAATGGCACTCGACTACCACTCATAGATGAAGGTTGTTAGGGCATGAGGGAGTTCCAGTTTTGCAACAGCTGGAGGGCTAGGGTTGGAGATCACTGGATGTAATGGTTGTCCAGGAACGTACCCCGAGGCCTACGCTTGATGTCGCGGCTGCACAACTGCACTTCTGTAAATGCAGCTCAGCCTTTGCACTTGAATGGAGTTAAGCTGCAATACCAGCTATAGCCACAGGAGGCGCAGATGGGTTCGGTAAGGCAGTGACGGGTCTCTGGCGCCCGTCTTTGGACAACCCCAAAATTCCCAGCATTCCTAGTTTTTTTCAAAAAGCCAATGAAGCCGACAGCTTTCTCCGTCACCCTCTGACTGGCCAGCAGCGTCTCCGGCCGCACTCAGTGAAGTCCAAAGTAAAGATTGTCCTGGGTACTAAATGCGGTAAAACAGAAACGGGTTTATTAGATCATCTCACAGTGTACAGCAAACTGGAACATTAACACTGACGCGTTTAAGATCCACTTGAACCCTTAGTCATGACAAGGCCTAGGGGTCCAAGGGGATCCGAAATGTGTTGGCGTTAATGTTCCAGTTTGTTGTACCTTTGACCTGATCTAAAAAAAAAAAAAAAATTCTCATGTTTCACCCCACGTACTATACTTAACAGCATAGTGGAATGGTGAGGATTCTCTCTCTGTGATTGGCTGCCAGGAGGAGCTGACAGAGGGTGATAGAGGATTCATGTTGGCTGCCAATAGTAATTACCAGATAGCTACCCAGAAAGGAAGGAGGGAGGGACCCTGGAGCTTTGGAATTAATAGGAGGCTCTGACTAAATATATAGGGGGAGATTTATCAAAACCTGTGCAGAGGAAGAGTGGTGCAGTTGCCCATAGCAACCAATCAGATTGCTTCTTTCATTTTCCACAGGCCTCTAAAGAGGCCTGTGGAAAATGAAAGAAGCAATCTGATTGGTTGCTATGAGCAACTGCACCACTCTTCCTCTGCACAGGTTTTGATAAATCTCCCCCATAGAGTCCTGAGGATTAGAAAGACGCAGCTGCTCCCTCCAGACACAGCACCACACTTGTTAGCAGGTTGTCTGCAGTACTGCAGCTAAAGCTTTTTTTTTTGCCTCAATGGAACTGAGCTGCAATACTACATGTAGACAGGTGTGGCGCTATTTCTGTGAGCAGTCATGTTTATGTAATCCTGCACATCCCCTTAAGGATATGTTCATACTAAGGAAATTCCCTCAGATTCGTGCCGCCCAGAATCAGCGCCAAGTCCCATTAATCATTTTTCTGCTTTTCCATGCGGAATCAAATTTCACAGCAGAAGTAAGGCTAAAGAACTGCGGAGTGTCAACTAAGCAGCAAAATCCCATTGAAATTTAAGTCAATGGGGTCCAACGGGTCCACCGACCATTTTATTTTTTTCATTCTTCTGGTCCAATAAAAAAGCAGATGGAACACAAAGACAATGTTAATGTGAACATCGCCTTAAAAGGGAGACTCCACTGCCCCCGCATTCGGAACATTTTGTTCCAAATGCTGGGTGCGGGCGTTGTGACTCCCCTCGTGATGTCACACCCCCTGAATGCAAGTCTATGGGACAGCCACGCCCCCTCCCATAGACTTGTATTGAAGGGGCATGGCGTGACATCACGAGGGGCGTGGCCGTGACACCACGACGCTCGCACCCAGCGTTTGGAACAAAATGTTCCGAACGCTAGAGCAGTGGAGTCTCCCTTTAAATGTTTTGCAGAAATCTTGACCGCAGATAATTTGAACAAAAAGTCTTCACACATTGTAGACACAACAGATACTCGCCGGAGCCAACACAGACATGTCGTGACAAATTCAGAAATGTCGCAAATGTGACCCTTCCAGCAGCTGCACATTTCAGGACCTGACCCCAAACCACCGATCCCAAACACTGACAAAACCTCTGTGATGAGAAAAGAACATCACCAGGACGTATGCCTGATCTGCGCCAATTCTGCAGCCTCCCTGCCGTATCATTACTGGCTAATATGAACATAGCCCTACTCCTGCTGCAGGGAAATACCGTGCACACCCTACGGTTTCATACTACAAACCCCGAGGTGGAGCTTACAGGTCTCAAGACCAGTGTTTCCCAACCAGTGTGCCTTCAGCTGTTGCAACGGCTGTCAGGGCATACTGGGAGTTGTACATTGGCAACAGCTGGAGGCACTTTAGATATTGGCTGAACTCTTGTTCCTGATAATTGGGCAGAGATCAGGGAAAAAAATAGAAGCGTATTCAATAGTTTTATGGCCAACTTTAAAGAGGTACTCCGGTGGAAAACTATTTTTATCTAATCAACTGATGCCAGACAGTTAAACCGATATGTAAATGACCAAACTTGTAAATTTGATTCTCATTCTTTAATTCTTCCAGGACTTATCAGCTGCTGTATGCTCCAGAGGAAGTAGTGTAGTTCTTTCCAGTCTGACCACAGTGCTCTCTGCTGACACCTCTGTCCATGTCAGGAACTGTCCAGAGCAGGATAGGTTTGCTATGGGGAATTGCTCTTACTCTGGACAGTTCCTGACATGGACAGAGGTGTCAGCAGATAGCACTGTGGTCAAACAGTAAAGGACTACACAACTTCCTCTTTAGTATACAGCAGCTGATAAGTACTGAAAGTAATGTACAAATCTGTTTACATTTTGGCACTAGTGGATTAAATAATAATCTCCACTCGAGTACCCCTTTAAGGCCGGTGTAAACAGGGGGACGTGCGGACGACAATGATGAATGTTTAGGCCACACAATCAATCGAACCTTGTTAAGACTCGGAACTCATTATGGCACACACCCAGGCTACTTAAAAAAAAAAAAAAAAAAAAAAAACACTGTACTTATCCCCCTTGTTCCCCTTTAGCCCAAGTATTGCAGCACCCAGTCTTTGCCGTGCACCACATGCTAGTGCTGGGGAGTCACATCACATTGCGGCTGAGCCAATAACTGGTAACAGCGGTAACACGCTTACCCTGTGATTGGCTTAGCGAAAACCTGGAGCATGGCGGAGACCGGTGGCCTCGATGACGGAGGCTATGGGGGGAGCAAGGGAGGGGAATTATATATACACACACATATATATATATATATATATATATATATATATATATATATATATGATAATATAGCTGTATGAGTGGCACTGTGTGGGATTTAATCCCAGGATCCAGGCGGGTGCTGTGTAAGACAAGACCAACACGTCCCAAGTAATGTAATTCCAAAGAAAAACAGGGCGGCACTCCAGCGATCCAATATAAAACGTATTTATTCACCCAAAATGTGAAGCGACGTTTCGACCTCCTCAATGAGGTCTTTCTCAAGCATCATGATGCTTGAGAAAGGCCTCATTGAGCAGGTCGAAACGTCGGCTCACATTTTGGGTGAATAAATACGTTTTATATTGGATCGCTGGAGTGCCGCCCTGTTTTTCTTTGGAATTAAATAAATTATATTATATTTTATATATATATATATATATATATATATATATATATATATATATATACACACACACACACACACACACACACACACACACAGAATAGTCATAAATAGTATATATATATATATATATATTTTATATTTTGCCAAAGTTACCCTTTAGGTTTTGATGTACTGGGCTCATAGAGAACGTAATAAGCAGCTGCCAGACTTCTCTGGTGCGGCTTATCTTCCCTAGAATATAAAAACGCGCCAAATCAAAATTCAAGAGTCCGGAGGCCCCAGACATATTAGGGGGTCATCTTGTCCTGGTTTGGACGACACGTGTCTAAAGTGTATGGAGGGGCCTTAGGGGACCAGAACCTTTGCTCTAGTGAAGGAAAACCCAGCTACGACCGTACACGAACAGAAGACTTTAGCATACTGGAGCCTGTGCAAAAGGAACAAAAAAAAAAAATAAAAAAAAAAACAGTGTTAAATTAGCGTTCCAAAAACCAAGCAATAACGAGTGTATGAGATGAAAAGCGCAGTCCCGGCACTACCCCATTAAGGCTCATTACGATGGAGAAGAAATCTCGAGGAGGCTCTTGATACCACCAACTTACCACATGAGGAAGGTGCATTTATATAGAGGCCGTGGGCCTCCCTGTTCAAAGGCCTCTGTGGGGGATGATGGATTTCTATATTATAACCAAATCAAAAGGCAGATGTGTCCTACAGATATTTCCTCCAGCAGCCGTTCATTCCTCCCGGCAGCGATCCGAACGGCTTAGGCAAAAAAAAAACTTCTCCGGGGGGGGGGAACTCTGCAGCGGGAGCGCCCCGAGAGCTATTGATTTTCTTCCCAGCATCACACACTTAGTTAAGTAATTACACCCCCCGTTAATTCCTCCTTTTAATAACCGGACCAATAACACGGTGATTAGCGGCAGTAGCTCCGACACACATCGGCGCCTGCGTCTGAATAAAGGGGTTTCCTAAATTTACGTAAACAAAGCGGCATTACACCATAGTTTCCCAGCCTGTGGCTCTCCAGCTGTGGCAAAACTACAACTCCCAGCATGCCCTGACAGCTTTCAGCTGTCAGGGCATGCTGGGAGTTGTAGTTTTGGAACAGCCGGAGAGCCGCAAGCTTTTAGAGGGGTATTCCAGTGAAAAACTAAACAGATTTGTAAATTACTTCTATTAAAAAAAATATATATCTTAATCCTACCAGTACTTAGCTGCTGAAGTTGAGTGGTTCTTTTCTGTCTGACCACAGTGCTCTCTGCTGACACCTCAGGAACTGTCACGAGTAGGAGAAAATCCCCATAGCAAACCCCTCCTGTTTTGGACAGTTCCTGACATGGACAGAGGTGTCAGCAGAGAGCACTGTTGTCAGACCGAAAAGAACAACTCAACTTCAATAAGTATTGGTAGGATTAAGATTTTTTAATAGAAGTAATTTACAAATCTGTTTAACTTTCTGGAGCCAGTTGATATGAAAAAAAAAAATAGTTTTTCACCGGAATAGCCCTTTAAGCACTTGCTCATTGATTTTTATGACCACTGTGTAATACTTCACTTTCCCTGCGGGGGCGCTGCAGGAGAGTCGAACATTTGCTACTGGCATGAGATCACATCAAGACACATAGGACAGGTTAACACTGTGCAGAATGTCAGCACAGAGAACAAGTGCAGACATTTCACACATTTGCCCCATCCGAGTGGTGCTAGGACCGCTCGGCAATGTACCATCTCATAGACAGCAATGCATTTCCTTGCAGGGTCCGCAGAAGGAATAGACATGTTGTCTATTCTTTCTGCCGACGCCGAAATCAGAAACATCCGTCGCGGAAATTCTGCCATGTGAATAGTGCAGTAGAATGCCTTTGAAATAAATTGGACTCTGCTGCAGCGGAATGTCCGTGAAGAATATTCTGGGGAAACATTCGGCAAAAAATCTGCAGTGTAAACAAACCCTTAGGGTATGTTCACACAACGGACTGTTTGTGCGGAATTTCACTGGAATATTTCACACGGGCATTCCGCTGCAGCAGAGTCCCATTGATTTGTATGGGATTCTGCTGCACTGTGCACATGGTGGAATTTCCTAATTTGGCATCTGCAGAAAGATTAGACATGTCTATTCTTTCTGCGGTTTTTGCTCGGAAATGCATTGTTGCCTAGCGCCCACCAGAACTTTCAAATGTACGGGATGTCCGCCCGTGTTTTCCGGGTGGACATTTCGCACATTTTACTGCAGTGTGAACTTGGCCTTATCAGGGCATCTTTTTAACAAGGGCATCCTGGGAGATGTAATTCTGCAACAGCCGGAGGACTACAGTATAGAGGCCATCGGAATATACAATTCCTTTTAGATCCTATTTCATACATACACAGCAATAACACGTAATGGTGCCGTCAGGCGCATATATCAAGCGATACGCATTTACACGTTTGAAAAAATATATACACACCTAAGGCACAAAGAAGAGTCTATTCCAATGTTTCATGTCGCCTTTATGTATACAGACAAAAACGTAAATTGTTTTTCTTTTTGTTATTCGGGCCAATTTATCCGCAAGCAGAAACAAGCGCACGCGGGCAGCCAGAGCGAGCGGGTACCTTGCAGCTCACTCATGTGTGCAGCCAATTACCACCCTGGGCAAATTACTTTTCTTGTCTACCTGATTTAGCTGCTGAATGCAGAAGGCTGCAGACAGGCATGGCCGCACTACCGTCCTGACCGTCACCGCCTTGTACTTGTAGGCTAGACACGTACGGGGACACCGTTTATATTTGCGCTTTATGTTGCATTCTGATGGTACTTGTACCCGTTACCAGGATGGAACCCCCCAGAAGACCCCTTCAGACATGTAAAAATTTTATTGCGGATTGGCCCAGTGCACCCCTGCAACCTGATGCAGTCTCCATGTGCAATTTGTACAGTAATAGGTCACTTATTTTCTGCACGTGGCTTTCCATTAAATGAGCTCATATCATGCACACTCACCATCACCATTATTCCGGCACATTTGTTTCATTCCGGCACAGCTGCAATTATACGTTATATTACTATAACTCGTTCGTGTGACCACCAGTCTGATCCCCACAAAGTTACTTTTCCTAATGTACTTGGCTAGCTGCCAGACCCCTCCCCTCCCAGATCTGTATGCTGCTGCTGTCTCTATGGCAGTGTTTTCCAACCAGGGGGCCTCCGGCTGTGACCAAACTACAACTCCCAGCATTCCCAGAGAGCCAAAGGCTGTCCAGGTATGCTGGGAGTTGTAGTTTGGCCACAGTGAGGCACCCTAGTTGGGAAACACTGCTCTATGGGATCACGATATATAGTAGTTCTACACCTCCCCTCCAGCTCTATCTGTATACTGCTGCTGATACCTATATGCGATCAGGATATATAGTAGTTATACACCTCCCCTACAGCTCTCTGTATACTGCTGCTGCTATTTCTATGGGATCAGGATATATAGTAGTTATACACCTCTCCTACAGCTCTCTACCTATGGGATCAGAATATTTAGTAATTATATACCTCCCCTTCAGCTCTCTCTGTATACTGCTGCTGCTATCTCTATGGGGTCAGGATATATATATCTGACACTGACCTACAAAATAGGTTATAAGTGTATGATTGTGAGATCTCCAGCAAACACTAGAATGGGGGTCCCAATGCAAAGCCATTATTTTGTAAAAGTGGTGGTGAAGCATGCTATGGTATTAGGGCTCATTCACACTACAGAATCTCCACCTGGAGATATTTCGGGCACCGGCAAAGCCAGAACCAGGACCGCTCTCCGTAGACGGCAATGCATTACTAAGTGGATTTCGTAGACAGAATGAATATGTATCACAACAAATCTACTTGATTCAACAAGATGGCGGCCTCCATTGGGTTTTGGCGAGATTATAGTTTATGGGTTTTTGTTTTTTCTATCATTTTTAAGAGCAACTCCACACCCACCGAAAACCGGCCAGGTGTCTCAGTACTGTAGTATGTAGACGAGACATCTGCCCACCCGAGGGACCCTGGTGTGGGGTGAGGGGGAGGCTTCAGGATACTTCCCTTTTTCGATGAGGAAGGATCGTTCAAGATGTAGCGCAGAGCGAAGTCTCTCAGAAAGCAAATTAATCGACTACTTGTCTCTCGCAACCTCCCGGCGTTATCGGAGTTAGCAGAGGATACGTTACACAAGCTTCATACATTCTTAACACACTTTAAGTCACTTATCTCCTTCACTTCCGTTCTGGGGAGAGCCCGGGGAGAGGAAATGGGCGAGTTCCCATACTGATACCTCACAGGAGTCAGGTGGTAATCATCAATGGACGTCGTGTTTTCCATTCACTTATCCTATCTGACGGGAAAAGACTCACTTAGTACCAGCTCGGAACAGATACTATCACCACCGTTTCATGTAATGGATTTCCTACTACGGGAATCCTTTACAGGCAGGGTTTCCCAGCCAGGGTGCCGCCAACTGCTGTAAAACTACAACTCCCAGCATGCCCGGACAGCCAGGACTAGGAAAAAAAAAAAGTAAGTTACTTCCAAAAACAGCACCACACCTGTCGGGTTGCGTCTGGTATTGCAACTTCGTTACATTAGGGTAGGTTCACACTAGGGAATTTCTGCAAGTGGAATTCGGCTGTGTGAGCGTTCAGCGGGGGTGAATTCAGCCTCTGAAATTGATCCACCGATAGAGCAAACCTGTTCATTTTATCGCCAAGTGGACTGCATTGCCGTCAATGCTGGTGGCGCAGGTCCATGCAGTCCTGAAGTGCTACCGGCGAAGGATTTCATAGACTCAATCTCCATGTGGAATTCCTGATCAGAATTCTGTGAGCGGAGATTCCTCAGTGTAAACATACCCTTAAAAAGTGGTACCCCGCCCCTAGACATCTTATCCCCTATCCAAAAGGATAGGGAATAAGATGTCTGATCGCGGGGACCCTCGCGATCTCCCTGCTGCACCCTGTATTTGTTTACAGGGTTGGGTGCAGTGCCAGAGGCTCGTGACGTCACACCTGCACCCCGCTCGTGACATCACGGCCACGCCCCCTCAATGCAAGTCTATGGGAGGGGGCGTGACGGCCGTCACGCCCCCTCCCATAGACTTGCATTGAGGGGGCGTGGCCGTGATGTCACGAGCGGGGCGTGATCATGACACCTCCACCTCGCATCGCCAGTCATCCGGCACAAGTTTGCTCCGTGCACCGGATATCTGGGGTGCCACAGCTGAGACTGTGGGGGTCCCCAGTGGCCCTGCGATCAGATGATATCTTATCTCCTATTCTTTGGATAGGAGATAAGATGTCTAGGGGTGGAGTACCCCTTTAAAAGGTAGGGTCTCCCCTGCCGTATTTTGCTGCTGCACATTTTCCTACCCATTGAAGTCTAAGGGTCTATCCACACGTACAGTATTCTGCGCAGATTTCAATGTAAACTGGCTGACAGAACACAGCCTGAAATCCTGCGCATCTAATCTGCGTAGAATACTGTACGTGTGAATAGACCCCTATTAGGCTACCGAATGACTTCAATGGGTGGGAAAATAGTAAGCAAAATACGGCACGTATGACCCTACCCTTAAAAGCCAAAGTTGTAATACCAAACACAAACTGCGGACGGTAGCTTTGTTACTGTATTCCTAGCCAGCTTATAAAGAGTCCACTATGGCTTCTCTAACCTTTCAATGCGTGTATAGTAATTTTGCAAAAAGCATACTTATTTTTTAAAAAAATTATTTTTATTTTTTAGGGAAAAAAATAACTTTCCTGCAGCCGTCAAATCTGAATCTCTTTGAAGTCTGTTTTTAGGATTTTATCTCCGTTGCCGCCCTGGACACTGCACCACTCGCACACTGTCCCACTATGTTTTCCCACTATGTCACACTCGTATCGTTCACACACTCATTGACTTCCCCGTCTCCATCCTCCCTGTTCAGTCAGACAGACGCCACCTGGTTATCTGTAAGGTGGGAGAAGTACAGTCATGATAATGCTGCCACATACAACCCACATAATTACCGCCAAAAAAATAATACTATATACAGTTCAATAATATTGTCAAGATAATACAGCTATGTACAGCTCACATAATACCGTCATGTATCATAAGATAATACTGCCATATGAAGCCCACATAATATTACCATATATTATATATATCCCATATATTACCACCATATAGTGGCAATTTAATACTGCCATATACAGCCCAAATCATAACACCATATGATGCCAATACTGCTATAGATGGCCACATAATATCACCACACAAAGACAAAATAATACAGCCATATAAAGCCCACTGAATACAGTGTTCAGCTCATATAATACCGCCTTGGAGTGGCAACATTTTCATACAAATCTCATATAATACCACCAGAGTGCCAAACTAATACAGCTATATACAGCACACATAATACTATATATACCCAATCATTTACCAGCATACAAAGGCAAGGTATCACTGCCATAAACAGCCCACACAATACAGCTCTGTAATTCTGAGATAATACTGCTATATACTACCACATATAGTGGCAAAATATTACTGCTATATACAATACACAGAATGCCAAGATAATACTCATACACTGTACAGTCCACAAGATATCACCATATAGTACCAAGATAATAATGCCTTACACATCTCACATAGTACTACCATAGAGTGCCAAGGTAACACTGCTATTTACGGCCCACACAATACAGTTACATAATTCCAAGATAATACTGCTATATACTGCAAACATACTACCACATGTAGTGGCAAAATAATACTGCCATCTATTTATACATTTACTTTTCAGGGTCAATGCACACTTGACTGATATGCTGCAGACTTGTTCACACCTGTCAATTGCTGGGCTTATTAAGAAGCGCTCAACCGCTACAAGAAGCCCTACTAAGTGACAGCAAGCAGAGATTTAGAAATTTGTCGGAAACATGTGAGGAGCTGAAATGCAAAGGATATGAGGAAATTGCAGAACTTTTCATAGCACAATTACAAGATAGATACTACTATTTACTGCGCAGCCCACATAATACCACCATATAGTGCAGAGTTTCCCAAATAGGGTGCCTCCAGCTGTTGCCAAACTACAACTTCCAGCATGTTTGGAGTTACAGTTTTGCAACAACTGGAGGCACCCTGGTCGGGAAACACTGATGTAGCGCCAACATTGTCATACACATCTAACATAAAACCAGAGAGTGCCAAGATAATAATGCCATATACAGCCCCATAATAGTGATTTATAATTCCAAGATAATACGGATATATACCACACATTATACTGCTTCATAATTTTAAAATAATATTGCTGTACATACTGCACACATAATAATACTATCATATTAATAATACCGTTATATACAGCCCACAAATGACCACCATGCAGAGGCAAAAATAATTCCGCCATATACAGCCCACATAAAGCTGTTATATAATGCCAAGACAATATTCATATACTGTACAGTCCACACGATCCCACCATATGGTACCAAGATAATATTGCCATACAAGTCTCACATAATACTATGATAGAGTGCAAAGGTAACACTGCTGTATACAGCCCACATAACACAGCTAGATAATTACAAGAGAACACTGCTATATACCACATACATACTACCACCATATGGTGGTGAAAAAACAGTGCCATACACAGCCAACATAATACCGCCATATAGTGCCGCCACATGCAGTCTATATAATTAAATACTGCCATATATACAGCTACATAATTTCAAGATAACACTGCTATATACCACACACATGCTACAACCATATGGTGGAAAAACCATGCACAGCCCACATAATACCACCATATACAGTCTATAAAATGAAAAAAATACTGCCATATATACAGCTACAAAATTTTAAGATAACACTGCAATATACCACACACATACTACCACCATTAGAGATGAGCGAACTTACAGTAAATTCAATTCGTCACGAACTTCTCGGCTCGGCAGTTGATGACTTTTCCTGCATAAATTAGTTCAGCTTTCAGGTGCTCCGGTGGGCTGGAAAAGGTGGATACTGTCCTAGGAAAGAGTCTCCTAGGACTGTATCCACCTTTTCCAGCCCACGGGAGCACCTGAAAGCTGAACTAATTTATGCAGGAAAAGTCATCAACTGCCGAGCCGAGAAGTTCGTGACGAATCGAATTTACTGCATGTTCGCTCATCTCTCACCACCATGTAGAGGCGAAATAGTGCCATGCACAGCCGACATAATACCGCCATATAGTGTTGCCGAATGCAGTCTTTATAATGAAATATTACTGTCATATACACAGCCCACATAATACTGCCAAATAATACAGCCATATGCAGTCTTTATAATGAAATGATACTGCCATATATATAACCCACATAATACAGCTATACAAGTCCAAGATAAAACTGCTACATACCACACACACACACACAATACTACCAAATACACAGCATACATAATACCGCCATATATGTATCATTTCCCCTGCCATATACACAACCCTAAAAAATACAGCTTCATAATATACAGCCCCCCCATAAGACTGGAGTATTCTGTTCAGATCAGACTATATGGATACACAAGCGCCCTGTGCAGCCGCCATGGTAGCTACTTCTGTAAAGTTGTTTTTTTTTCAGAGCATCTCATGACAGGACGGTTACTTCCTTTAGAACGAATATTTGCGATGAAAACATCTGACACGTCGTGACAGCACAGAGCTGCATGTTATCTGCCTCAGTCTTATCTCGATGGCCCCTGAACCGTAAGATGATGATGGCTGCAGCCTGTAAACCGCACCATATGTGTTCCTATACTCTCCTTAGGGTTAAGGCTATACCATGATGCCGTTGCGCCACTTTAACGTTCCCCTCCGATGAGAAGAAATCAAAGTCACTCAGGAGACAATCAGTAAAAAAATAAAATCCAGATTTCTGCCCGCGGTATGACAGGTGTGAAGGATGGCGATATTATCATCGCCATTTGGAATCCCCCTTTCCTCTGTGTTTTATGGGCAAACACATCGGGGCATGTAAATGCAAGGGTTAAAACAGTGAAATTCCTACAGGGGGCTCAGACATGACACCACAAGTCGCCCCTCAGGAATGCAACTAGGTTCAGGTCCGATGAACACCGCTCCACCAGGGCCCACATCACAAGCAGCGATGACGCACGGGGGCACAGACACAGGCCTATGATGGGAGATAAGATCGGCACAAGTCATGGCATGCTGGGAGTTGTAGTTTGGCAACAGCTGGCGAGTCGCAGTAGGAAACTTTGTCGTAGAGCAGTGTTTGCCAACCAGGATGCCTCCAGCCATTGCAAAACTACAACTCCCAGCATGCCCGGACAGCCAACGGCTGTCCGGGCATGCTAGGAGTTGTAGTTTTGCAACAGCAGGAGGCACCCATGGTTGGGAAACATTGACCTATACTATACTACTATATAGTCCAACATGCTAGGAGTTGTAGTTTTGCAACAGCAGGAGGCACCCATGGTTGGGAAACATTGACCTATACTATACTACTATATAGTCCAACATGCTAGGAGTTGTAGTTTTGCAACAGCAGGAGGCACCCATGGTTGGGAAACATTGACCTATACTATACTACTATATAGTCCAACATGCTAGGAGTTGTAGTTTTGCAACAGCAGGAGGCACCCATGGTTGGGAAACATTGACCTATACTATACTACTATATAGTCCAACATGCTGGGAGTTGTAGTTTTGCAACAGCAGGAGGCACCCCTGGTTGGGAAACATTGACCTATACTATATACTATTATATAGTCCAACATGCTGGGAGTTGTAGTTTTGCAACAGCAGGAGGCACCCATGGTTGGGAAACATTGACCTATACTATATACTACTATATAGTCCAACATGCTGGGAGTTGTAGTTTTGCAACAGCAGGAGGCACCCCTGGTTGGGAAACATTGACCTAGTCCAACTGCTGGGAGTTGTTGTTTTCATTTGGGGAAGCAGCTGAGCCACAGGCTGCATCAGAGCATGCTGGGAGTTGTAGTTTTGCAACGGTTGGGGGTACACTGGTTGCGAAACACTGCTGTACAGGAACCCTCAAGATGTAAGTTTTTTTCCCCCCCCCAGAATATCCTAAAACCACAAAATAATTTAAAGGGTATTCCGATATCAGCAAATTGTATTTAAATAAAACTATCACTCCAAGACATATAACTTACTAATACAGTGTTAGCACAAAGTGTACTGGCTTCAGCATAATTTCGTGTGATTCAACTCTGACAGGAAGTTGTGTAGTCTTCCAATTGACAGTGTGGTGTTGCCTCGGCAACCCCCCCCGCGGCTCCTCCCCTCTCCACTGACAGATGTTGTGTAGTCAGCTCATTTTCAATGTAGCGTTATCTCCAGCTCCTCATGTACACTCAGCCCATACATGCATGCATGCTCAGCTCGGCTGAGCATGCATGTGCTTTCAATTGGGAGCGGAAAGTTCATGCAGTCAGTCAATCTCATGCAAGAACAAGGACCGGGCATGCTAAAATCCAACCTGCCTGTTCTTAAAGTTTCTGCAGGAGATTCGCTCCATTTGAAAGCACACGCATGCTTAGCAGAGCTGAGCGTGCATGTGTATGGATGGGTTTGAAGGAACTGGCAACCAACAGCTATTGAAGGAATATAGGGGGAGATTTATCAAAACCGGTCCTGAGGAAAAGTTGCTGAGTTGCCCATAGCAACCAATCAGATCGCTTCTTTCATTTTTGACAAGGCCTCTGGAAAATGAAAGCAGCGATCTGATTGGTTGCTATGGGCAACTTAGCAACTTCTCCTCTGGACAGGTTTTAATAAATCTCCCCCATGGGCTTTATAAGTGTACGACTAAACACTGCGGTAAACTCAGGACACCCATCTATGCCCCCATGGGTGCAAATAATGGCGGGGAACGGTCGGCAAGTCACCGCAGAACCGGGATTGTTACCGGATCCCATATAATCTGGCGGCATCTCCCCGGCTATAACACAGCGACAGACTATAAAGCCTGGAAATGGTGAACGTTTTCCATTTAAATTGCAACCCCCATCTCCCCGCCGTTCCGGCGCAGCGTACGGCGAGGAATCTGCGTCCCCTTTTAACATCATTATCTGTTACATAATTACAAGCAGTGGGAGATTCCTCGGCAAAGGAGCCGCAACCGCAGGAAGATGTCAATAAATCACGGCACGGCGGCAGAGCGCTCTGAAGAAGGGGAGCGTCATTTACCAGTCTCGGCGGAGGAGAGGAACTAACCTTGACACTGGAATCCCTGCTTTCCGAAACCCCTGCAAGACAAGAACAGATAAAGAGAGAGAAGCGCGTTACATAACCGTGCGGCAAAAACATTACGGGATAAATAGAAACATATCTGCAGCTCAAAAAGAGAGAGTCAGGACAACATGCAGCCGTGCAGGAGACAGAGCGGGAGATGGAGGCAAGAATGGCGCCACCTAGTGGAGAGGCAAAGACGTCCTAGCAAAGCCTTCAGATGCACAGGTCCCCAGTATTTTCCAACTTGTGTGCCTCCAGCTGTTGCAAAACTACAACTCCCAGCATGCCCGGACAGCCAACGGCTGTCCGGGCTTGCTGGGAGTTGTAGTTTTGCAACAGCTGGAGGCGCAAAGGTTGAGAAACACCGCCATAAAGAAATATCAACCCCACCCCCCCACCATCAATATTACGATTCTTTCTACCTTATTATATTTTAGTTTCTTAGCATTACCGTTCGCTTGGAGCGTTTCGTAAAACTACAACTCCCAGCATGCCCCGACAGCCGAAGGCAACTGAGGTAACGTTGATCTAGTAATAGAAAACCTGAGATCATTTTCTCTAGAATAACGGCACCGCCCCCTGTCCTCAGGTTGTTTGTGGTATCACAACTTGGCTCCATTCACTTCAATGAAACTGAGCTGCAAGACTGGAGATTAAATCGGTAGCGGGCGCAGGCGAAACAAGCCGGCGCTAGGACCATTTGAAAGAGCGCCGTCAATAGGTTGGTGTCCATTGTACATAATGGAAATCACAACACAGAGGTGGGTTTCCTGCCCTGCAAAACTACAACTCCCAGCATGCCCAGACAGCTGCTGGCTGTCCGAGCATGCTGGGACTTGTAGCTTTGCAACAGCTGGAGGTCCACAGTATGGAGGATCTACAGGATGTGCCCTAAATACAAATACTCTGTGACCACTTTATTAGGTACACCTTGCTAGTCCCAGGGTCAGACACCCTTTTCCCTTCATTCTTGGTGTAGTTCCCCCATACGGACACGATGACGTCACACAGTTCCTCCATACAGACACGATGACATCACACAGTTCCTCCATACGGACACGATGACATCACACAGTTCCTCCATACGGACATGATGACATCACACAGTTCCTCCATACGGACATGATGACATCACACAGTTCCTCCATACGGACATGATGACATCACACAGTTCCTCCATACGGACATGATGACATCACACAGTTCCTCCATACGGACATGATGACATCACGCAGTTCCTCCATACGGACATGATGACATCACACAGTTCCTCCATACGGACATGATGACATCACACAGTTCCCCCATACGGACATGATGACATCACACAGTTCCCCCATATGGACATGATGACATCACACAGTTCCCCCATATGGACATGATGACATCACACAGTTCCCCCATATGGACATGATGACATCACACAGTTCCCCCATATGGACATGATGACATCACACAGTTCCCCCATATGGACATGATGACATCACACAGTTCCCCCATATGGACATGATGACATCACACAGTTCCCCCATATGGACATGATGACATCACACAGTTCCCCCATATGGACATGATGACATCACACAGTTCCCCCATATGGACATGATGACATCACACAGTTCCCCCATATGGACATGATGACGTCACACAGTTCCCCCATATGGACATGATGACGTCACACAGTTCCTCCATATGGACATGATGACGTCACACAGTTCCTCCATATGGACATGATGACATCACACAGTTCCCCCATATGGACATGATGACATCACACAGTTCCCCCATATGGACATGATGACATCACACAGTTCCCCCATATGGACATGATGACATCACACAGTTCCCCCATATGGACATGATGACATCACACAGTTCCTCCATATGGACATGATGACATCACACAGTTCCTCCATATGGACATGATGACATCACACAGTTCCTCCATATGGACATGATGACATCACACAGTTCCTCCATATGGACATGATGACATCACACAGTTCCTCCATATGGACATGATGACATCACACAGTTCCTCCATATGGACATGATGACATCACACAGTTCCTCCATATGGACATGATGACATCACACAGTTCCTCCATATGGACATGATGACATCACACAGTTCCTCCATATGGACATGATGACATCACACAGTTCCTCCATATGGACATGATGACATCACACAGTTGCTGTAGATTTGTCGGATCCATGATGAGAATCTCCGGTTCCCCCACATCCCAGCGGTGATCTATAGGATGAGATCTGGTGACTGTGGAGGCCATTGGAGTCCAGTGACCTCATTGTCCTGTATGAGATGATGTCATGTGACCTCATTGTCCTGTATGAGATGATGTCATGTGACCTCATTGTCCTGTATGAGATGATGTCATGTGACATGGGGCATTATCCTGCTGGAAGTATCATCAGAAGATGGGTTCACTGTGGTCATAAAGGGATGGACATGGTCAGTAGACTGTGATGTTTATACCAGGATCAATTGGTGCTAAGGGGCCCAAAGTGTCCAGAAAATGTCCCCCGCACCATTACACCCCCACCAGCCTGAAGCTGATACAAGGCAGGAGGGATCATTGCACAATGGAAAATGGAAAAACGTTAGCTGGAATGGAGACTCCTCAGATCAGACGTGACATTCAGATGAAAGGGTTCAGAATTTGGTGTAAACAAATTGTAGCCTCAGTTTTCTGTTCTTAGCTGAGTGGCCCCCGATGTGGTCTTCTGCTGCTGTAGCCCATCTGCTTCAAGGTTAGACATGTTGTGCGGTCAGAGATGGTATTCTTCAGACATTGGTTGTAACCAGTGGATATTTGAGTTACTGTTGCCTTTGTGACATCTAGAACCAGTCTGCCCATTCTCCTCTGACTCAACAAGGCATTTTCCTCCACACAACTGCCGCTCACTGGATATTTTCCCTTTTTCGGACCGTTCTCTGTAAACCCTAGAGATGGTCGTGGGTGAAAAACCCAGTAGATCAGCAGTTTGTGAAATACTCAGACCGGCCCGACTAGGACCGACAACCACGCCACGTTCACAGTCACTTAAATCCCCTTTCTTCCCCCATTCTGAAGCTCGGTTTGATCTTCAGCAAGTTGTCTTGTCCACATCTACTCGCCTAAAAGCATCGAGTTGCTGCCGTGTGATTGACTGATTGGCTATTTGTATTGACATTCCCTTGAACAGGTATACCTAATAAAGCGGCAAGTGAGCGTAAGGTTGGGGTTCCAGCTCTGGCACAGAGAGGAGAAGCACTTTATATGACCCCAATACTTTTCCTCCTCCGAACAGACCCCACGTATTCCAAGCTCAAATGACTGTATTCTATAAACTAGTGTTTCCCCAACCAGTGTGCCTCCTGCTGTTGCAAAACTACAACTCCCAGCATGCCCGGACAGCCGAAGGCTGTCCGGGCATGCTGGGAGTTGTAGTTTTGCAACAGCTGGAGGCACCCTGGTTGGGAAATACTGGTATAAAGGGAACACTACAAGCCTCCGGCTGTCCAAGCATGCTGGGAGTTGTAGTTTTGCAACAGCTGGAGGCACCCTGGTTGGGAAACACTGCTATAAAGGGAACACTACAAGCCTTCGGCTGTCCGGGCATGCTGGGAGTTGTAGTTTTGCAACAGCTGGAGGCACCCTGGTTGGGAAATACTGGTATAAAGGGAACACTACAAGCCTCCGGCTGTCCAAGCATGCTGGGAGTTGTAGTTTTGCAACAGCTGGAGGCACCCTGGTTGGGAAACACTGCTATAAAGGGAACACTACAAGCCTTCGGCTGTCCGGGCATGCTGGGAGTTGTAGTTTTGCAACAGCTGGAGGCACCCTGGTTGGGAAACACTGCTATAAAGGGAACACTACAAGCCTTCGGCTGTCCAGGCATGCTGGGAGTTGTAGTTTTGCCGCAGCTGGAGGCACCCTGGTTGGGAAACACTGCTCTAAACCCTGTACATTACTCATAAGCTCTCAGAGGAGTTCGGCGCTCTCGTTTGGCGCTCTCGTTTGGCGCTCTCCTCCGATCCTACGAAGAGGTCAGCGAGATTACATTACACATCTCCGCATCCGCTGCGCCTCCCAAATAACAAAACACAACAAGTACAAAGAGCTCACAGTATTATAATATGCGCCGCACATACAGGGGGGAGAGTTATTAAAACCTGCGCAAAGGAAAAGTTGACCAGTTGCCCATAGCAACCAATCAGATCGCTTCTTTCATTTTTCAGAGGCCTTGCTAAAAATGAAAGTAGTGATCTGATTGGTTGCTACGGGCAACTTTTTCTCTTCACAGGTTTGGATAAATCTCCCCCTCAGGGTATACAAAGGCTGAGCAATACTGAGCAGCTTCCTGGCATTGACTCCACATACAGATCAGTCCCAGGACAGCAGCGGGTGCCCCCCAATTCCACCCCAGTGTCTGCCCAGCAGCTCTGCCCCCCTGCCCGTCATCACCCGTCTTTTTTTTTTAGTGCCCAATTGGTCTATCTCCCAAGAATATGAATACAGTGCCCAGCCGGAATACAGATCAGGCCCAGCAGACAGGCGGGAGAATGGGGAAATAAGGAAGAACACCGTGTACACACTGCAGCACATCACTTGGCAGGAAGTGAGCCAACACGTGTAACGCCACCTCCTAGACGGGCAGCTATGGTTCCCCCTCAACCTACTAAAGGGGATGTAAACATGAACGATACCCCCGGAGAGGACGCCCATATCGGAAGGTCACACGTGGCTGCACTTCAATGGATTCCTCATGTGTATGATATATAAGAAACATGGCAGACGGTCTCTAGACCCACCATAGGAATCACCATAGCAGACCCAGGGGTAGGACAGGCCGCACACTGACGGTAACCTCTATTCTACTGGCAGCTTTGTAGGGCAAACTTCAGTATCCTGCAGGATGTGTCATCTTGGACCCCTACCAGACCTCTAGACCCCCCAATACTGTTGAGACCCCTTATCAGTCCTCTGGACCCCCACCAGACCGTTGGGATCCCTTATCAGATGTCTGGACCCCTTACCAGATGTGTAGACCCCCACTATAATGTTGAGACCCCTTATCAGACCTCAAGACCCCTTACCAGACTTTTGGGATATCTTACCAGACCTCTAGACCCCTCATCAGACCCCTGGGATCCCTTATCAGGCCTCTGGACCCAATACCAGACAACTTAACCCCCCTCCATACTGTTGAGACCTCCCACTAGACCTCTGGGATCCCTTACCAGACATGTAGATCCCCCACATACTGTTGAGACCCCTTACAAGACCTATGGACCCCCACCAGGCCCCTGATATCCCTCACCAGACCTCTGGGATCCCTTATCAAACCTCTGGACCCCAACCAGACCTCTGGACCCATTACCAGACATGTACATCCCCCACATACTATTGAGACCCCTTACAAGACCTATGGACCCCCCCCCCCCCCCCCCCATGCCACGGATATCCCTTATCAGACCTCAGGACCCCTCACCAGACCTCTGGGACCCCTCACCAGACCTCTGGGACCCCTCACCAGACCTCTGGGACCCCTCACCAGACCTCTGGGACCCCTCACCAGACCTCTGGGACCCCTCACCAGACCTCTGGGACCCCTCACCAGACCTCTGGGACCCCTCACCAGACCTCTGGGACCCCTCACCAGACCTCTTCAGTCTTTCCCTGCATCACAACTGCTCTCCTGACATGTCTCTAAGTAAACCATTTCATATTCCCAACAAAACAACAATTCTGGAGCATCATTTCTTACAATTCTGCATTGTGCCGTTCCTCTGCGATTCCTCCTGGAATTTTTTTATGAATAAATTGGCAACTAGGTGTCACCAAGGGGGAATTCACGTTCTGACACTATACAATCAACGCTAAACCCTTTCGATGGGTGTACAAACATTACAATGCCCAGTGCTGTATTCAGAATTCATACATTTCCAGGAGGGGTAACAGAGGAACAGCACAATGCAGAGTTTTAGGAAAGGATGCTCTAGAATGCTTATTTCTCAGGGAACACAAGACATTTCCCAACCAGGGTGCCTCCAGCTGTTGAAAAACTACAACTCCCAGCATGCCCGGACAGCCTTTGGCTGTCCGGGCATGCTGGGGGTTGTAGTTCTGCAACAGCTTGGCTATGGCAGGAGTTTTTATACTGGACATAGACACTGCATAAGACTTCACCAAACCCAAAGCTAATACTATGTGCAATGTAGGGCAATAAGATGTAAAGCCATATATACATGACATTCTTGTCCACAGGATGCCATAATTCTATGTCTATGGGGAGGCGACCGCTGCCAGACACCCCATCTCCCCCCCCCCCCCCTTCACCATAGATAGTGTTTGCTACAGTCCTATTGGTCCCTGATGGCCATTTTCCTGTCCGACCCCCATAGGGATCAATATCCCAATTCTGCTCTAACAAGAGGTACCCAGATTTCATAGAATAAAAGTGTTATTATCTACTTTGCGTTCCAATACTTCATCTCTGCTTGCTGTCAGTGAATGGAAACATCCACCAATTACACAGAGAAGCTAAAGGCTATCCCGGCTCATTTCTGCTTGCTGTCAGTAAGTGGAAACAACCACAGATAACATAGAGAAGCTGAATGCTATCCTAGCTCACCTCTGCTTGCTGTCACTGAATGGAAACAGCCACCGATTGCATAGAGAAGCCCATTGCTACCGTGGCTAATATCGGCTTGCTTTTACTGAATAGAAAAAGCCACCGATTACATATAATAGCTGAATGTAATCCTAGCTCACCTCTGCTAGCTGTCACTGAATGGAAACAGCCACCGATTGCATAGAGAAGCCCATTGCTACCGTGGCTAATATCGGCTTGCTTTTACTGAATAGAAAAAGCCACCGATTACATGTAATAGCTGAATGTAATCCTAGCTCACCTCTGCTAGCTGTCACTGAATGGAAACAGCAACCGATTACATAGAGAAGCCGATTGCTACCGTGGCTCATATCTTCTTGCTGTTACTGAACGGAAACAGCCACAGATTACATATTAACAGCTGAATATAATCCTGGCTCATCTCCGTTTGCTGTCATTAAGTGGAATCATCTACTGATTACATAGAGAGGTCAAATGCTATCCTGGTTCATCTCTGCTTGCTGTTACTGAATGGAAACATCCACCAATTACATATAGACGTTAAATGCTATCCTGGCTCATCTCTGCTTGCTGTCATGAAAGAAAATATCTACATAGAGGCTGAATGTTATCCTGGCTCATCTCTGCTTGCTGTCACTGAATGAAGACATTTATTGATCACATGCAATGGTTGAAGTCCTATCCTAACCTTGGCCTGCTCACACAGCTTGAGCATTCCTATACCCAGCAGGATTAGATCTTTTTTTTACCACAAATATTTCCATTCACTGAACAAAAGCGGAGATCTTAAAAATGGTGACAAATTGAAAGCTAACATACATTACAAAGTTGTATAACTAACCATTTAGAAAAAACCCAATCAAGATGGTAACATGTACTAATATGACATCCCATCCTGACCTTGTTCTTATATCTAGAACAGCGTTTCCCAACCAGCGTGCCTCCAGCTGTTGCAAAACTACAACTCTCAGCATGCCCGGACAGCTGAAGGCTGTCTGGGCATGCTGGGAGTTGTAGTCTTGCAACAGGTGGAGGCACGCTGGTTGGGAAACACTGTTCTAGAAGGATCAGATTACATCTATTGGCCTGTCTTACCCCTGCTTGCTGTCAGTGAGTGGAAACATCCACCGATAACATAAAGAGGCTGAATTGCACCTGTCCTAGTCCCTGCTCATACAGCCCTGAATAATTCCATTCACTGAACACAAGCGGAGATCTTGAAAATGGCGCCAGCATCTACACGTCCCATTCACAGGGGGGGGGGGGGGGGGTCGAACAACGACTCTATATCACGTTTTATCGCCCGCCTGACTCGAGGAGTTTCAGAACTCGCACCCCGGCCTCCTCTAGATCGCAGGTTTTATTCTTAGCCCCCAGTTCCGGGGCGTCACGTCTACCTTAAGACACCGGCCGGCGGTGCATTTCTCGCCAAAGCCCCATTCATTCCCATTTACCGAGATGTCAACTGCACTGCAGCTTCCCCGGCCCTACAGGAGGGAGCAGAGGGGCTTACGTGATCCAATATCTCAGCGTCAAGCCCCCGTTAATAGAATGATATATAATGGAACTCGGTGACGGCTTCTTGCACCAAAGGGGCCTAACATTATCATGGGGGAGGGAGCGCAATTCTCATTAACGCCGCAGCCGTCCCCAGGATTCCTGGCTCGCCTCCTGTATGTGTACGGTCACATAACCCCACAGCACAATGTGACTGCAGTGCACTTATGTCCCCCGCAGCAGCAATCACGCTGAACGACACGCCGGGAAAAGGGGCACTCCATTGGACAGCGGGGAAAGTGCGCAGATGTAGCAGAGCCGGAACCAATCATAGACCAGTGCTTGCAAAACTAAGGCTGTCCAGGCATGCTGGGAGTTGTAGTTTTGCAACCACTGACAGCTCATGATCACAGCCTAAGGATGTCCAGGCATGCTGGGATTTGTAGTTTTGCAACCACTGACATAGATCATGATCAAAGCCAAAGGGTGTCCAGGCATGCTGGGAGTTTTAGTTTGGCTGTGATCATGATCTATGTCAGTGGATGCAAAACTACAAATCCCAGTATGCCCGGACACCCTTTGGCTGTGATCATGATCTGTCAGTGGTTGCAAAACTACAACTCCCAGCATGCCCGGACACCCTTTGATCATGATCTGTCAGTGGTTGCAAAACTACAACTCCCAGCATGCCCGGACACCCTTTGGCTGTGAACATGATCTGTCAGTGGTTGCAAAAGGGTTTCCGGGCATGCTGGGATTTGTAGTTTTGCAACCACTGACAGATCATGATCACAGCCAAAGGGTGTCCGGGCATACTGGGATTTGTAGTTTTGCAACCACTGACATAGATCATGATCACAGCCTAAGGCTGTCCGGGCATGCTGGGAGTTGTAGTTTTGCATCCACTGACATAGATCCTGATCACCAGGACAATTCCAGCTCTGCTGCAAAGGAAGCACCATGATGGTGCCCATGGACAGATGTAGCATTCCAACCAATGGAAATATGCAACAATTTCGTATCGCAAGCGAAATTTCGCGCAACTAAAAGGCGTAGACAACCCCAGATGCATCCTCCTTACCCCCGTTCCATCAAGTGTAACTTTCCCCTCCCCAAACTACTAAAAAAAAAAAAAAAACGTTCAACCGGAAATTACATAGGGGAGCAGAGATCCAACTAGATACAGTGGTCAACAAACTGTGGGCCTCCAGCTGTTACAAGACTACAACTCCCAGCATGGCCGGACAGCCTTTGACTTACTCCGTTGGGCAACCAGAAAGAGAGTGCAGATGTAGTAGAGCTGAAACCAGTCAGTGAACCAACTACTACACGGACCAGTGGTTGCAAGACTACAACTCCAAGCATGCCCGGCCATGGTGGAGGTGTTGTAGTTTCAACACCCCTTGTTGGGAAACCCCGACATAGATCACTGATCACTAGGACACAATTTCAGCTCTGCTGTGTAGGAGAACACTATGATAGTGCCCATGGACAGATGTAGCATTCTGACCAATAGAAATTGGTATAGAACTCGGATTCTTCGAAGCTGCAATATTTTGCTTGAAATTTCGTATCGCAAGAAAAATATTGTGCAGCGAAAAGCGCCGTTGGCTTTCCAGGATTGCTGACTGTTATAGTTTTGCAACAGCTGGAGGGCCGCCGTTTGGAGACCACTGCCCTATGCTTTAAGTCAGTGTTTCCCAACCTGTCACTGGCTGTAGGGGCATTATGGGAGTTGTAGTTTTGCAACAGCTGGAGGGCTACCGTTTGGAGACCACAGCTCTATGCTTTAAGTCAGTGTTCCCCAACCTGTCACAGCACTGTTTCCCAACCAGGGTGCTTCCAGCTGTTGCAAACCTAAAACTCCCAGCATGCCCGGACAGCCGAAGGCTGTCCGGGCATGCTGGGAGTTTTAGGTTTGCAACAGCTGGAGGCACCCCAGTTGGAAAACAGTGTGTCACAAGCTGTCCAGGCATGCTGGGAGTTGTAGTTATGCAACAGCTGGAGGCACCCTGCTTGGGAAACTGTGTCACAGGCTGTCCAGGCATGCTGGGAGTTGCAGTTCGGAGACCACTGATCTAGAAAACCAACTCCAGGACTGTAACTATTGTAATCGACAGTCGGAAAAAATAAATAAAAAATGTATAAGAAAAATTAACTGGCACATCCGGAAAAAAAAAAAAAACTAAATATCCGACCGGACAACAGCGTAACCACGGTCGGCATCATACGACTATTTACGTAAATCAACCGGCATTTCAATGGGGTGCACCGTCGCCTGTTGATCGGTCGGTAACCTGTAGATTATTGGCATCTGGCAGCGATTTTTTTTTTACGTGCATCGGTTAAAAATCTGCTAAACCCATAGGACAATCTGTAGATGGATGGTGGGAAAGCAGGGGTTGCAGGGAAGCAAGGGGTTAATCATTGCAGGAAAAATAAATAATAATAATAATATTATGCCAAATCGCATGCAGACACAGACAAGGTGCAGCAATGGCCAGCTGTGCAGAGACAGATCGGTCGGGATTGGTCGGGATCGGTCGGGGTCGGCTTCCCACCCCCCCTCACCAGATGAAGTCGGTGCAGTGGCTGCAGAAGGTCGGCTGCTTGAAGAAGCGCGCAGTGAACTTGTGGTCCTTGACTTCGTGCACGTTCTTCTGGCGGAGGGCGCCCTTCCTGGCGAAGCGGATGGTGGTGTCCTCGACCTCTTCGGGGCCCGCGGGGTCAGCCATGCCGGCTCCGGTGTGCTGCTCGGTGCTGGTGCCTGGGTTGGAGCTGTTGCTGAGGCTGGAGGCTGCGCGGTGTTCTCCGCTCTCCCCGGGCGCACTGCGCTCTGCCTGCTCTACTCTGCACACAGCTGCTTCCAAGCGTCACCTGGGCCCCGCCCCCTTCATCTGCATAGTTGCGCCCTTCAGCGCGAGAGGCCACGCCCACTGACAAAGCGCCCGCGGAAGGTGGCTAGGCGCGCGCCGAGCAATAGGGGGGGACGGTGCGGGAATGTCATGACAGGTCGGGAATGGGAGGAAAGATGAAGGATTCATTACAGGGGGTGGATCATGGGGACCGGCTGGTGGAGTGTGCAGGAATGGCGAGTGACATGGAGATGACATTTTAATGCCTTCATACAGATGGGTGCAATGAGGAGCGCTCTGCAATAAATGATTGTAAAGCAGGTCTCGGTCTGTCATGTATGTATCTGTCTGTCATGTATGTCTCTGTCATGTATGTCTCAGTCTGTCATGTATGTATCTGTCTGTCATGTATGTCTCTGTCATGTATGTCTCAGTCTGTCATGTATGTCTCTGTCATTTATGTCTCAGTCTGTCATGTATGTCTCTGTCATGTATGTCTCAGTCTGTCATGTATGTCTCAGTCTGTCATGTATGTCTCAGTCTGTTAGGTCTGTCTCAGTCTGTCATGTATGTATCAGTCTGTCATGTATGTATCAGTCTGCCATGTATGTATCAGTCTGTCATGTATGTCTCTGTCTGTCATGTATGTATCAATCTGTCATGTATGTCTCAGTCTGTCATGTATGTCTCAGTCTGTCATGTATGTATCAGCCTGTCATGTATGTATCAGTCTGTTATGTATGACTCAGTCTGTCATGTATGTCTCTGTCTGTCATGTATGTATCAGTCTGTCATGTATGTATCAGTCTGTCATGTATGTATCAGTCTGTTATGTATGTCTCAGTCTGTCATGTATGTCTCAGTCTGTCATGTATGTCTCTGTCTGTCATGTATGTATCAGTTTGTCATGTATGTCTCAGTCTGTCATGTATGTATCAGTCTGTCATGTATGTATCAGTCTGTCATGTATGTATCAGTCATTTATGTATGACTCAGTCTGTCATGTATGTTTCAGTCTGTCATGTATGTATCAGTTTGTCATGTATGTCTCAGTCTGTCATGTAAGTATCAGTTTGTCATGTATATCTCCGTCTGTCATGTATGTATTAGTATGTTATGTCTGTCATGTATGTATCAGTCTATTATGTATGACTCAGTCTGTCATGTATGTATCAGTCTGTCATGTATGATTCAGTCTGTCATGTATGTATCAGTCTGTCATGCATGTCTCAGTCTGTCATGTATGTCTCAGTCTGCCATGTATGTCTCAGTCTGTCATGTATGTCGCAGTCTGTCATGTATGTCTCAGTCTGTCATGTATGTCACAGTCTGTCATGTATGTCTCAGTCTGTCATGTATGTATCAGTCTGTCATGTATGTCATGTATATATCAGTCTTTCATGTATGTCACAGTCGTTCATGTATGCCTCAGTCTGTCATGTATGTATCAGTCTGCCATGTATGTCTCAGTCTGTCATGTATGTCTCAGTCTGTCATGTATGTATCAGTCTGTCATGTATGTATCAGTCTGCCATGTATGTCTCAGTCTGTCATGTCTCAGCCTGTCATGTATGTATCAGCCTGTCATGTATGTCTCAGTCTGTCATGTATGTATCAGTCTGTCATGTATGTCTCTGTCTGTCATGTATGTATCAGTCTGTCATGTATGTATCAGCCTGTCATGTATGTCTCAGTCTGTCATGTATGTATCAGTCTGTCATGTATGTCTCAGTCTGTCATGTATGTATCAGCCTGTCATGTATGTATCAGTCTGTCATGTATGTATCAGTCTGTCATGTATGTCTCAGCCTGTCATGTATGTATCAGTCTGTCATGTATGTATCAGTCTGTCATGTATGTCTCAGCCTGTCATGTATGTCTCAGCCTGTCATGTATGTATCAGCCTGTCATGTATGTATCAGTCTGTCATGTATGTCTCAGTCTGTCATGCATGTCTCAGCCTGTCATGTATGTATCAGCCTGTCATGTATGTCTCAGTCTGTCATGTATGTATCAGCCTGTCATGTATGTATCAGCCTGTCATGTATGTCTCAGTCTGTCATGTATGTATCAGTCTGTCATGTATGTATCAGTCTGTCATGTATGTATCAGCCTGTCATGTATGTATCAGTCTGTCATGCATGTCTCAGTCTGTCATGTATCGATCAGCCTGTCATGTATGTATCAGCCTGTCATGTATGTCTCAGTCTGTCATGTATGTATCAGCCTGTCATGTATGTATCAGTCTGTCATGTATGTCTCAGCCTGTCATGTATGTATCAGTCTGTCATGTATGTATCAGTCTGTCATGTATGTCTCAGCCTGTCATGTATGTATCAGTCTGTCATGTATGTCTCAGTCTGTCATGTATGTATCAGCCTGTCATGTATGTATCAGCCTGTCATGTATGTATCAGTCTGTCATGTATGTCTCAGCCTGTCATGTATGTATCAGTCTGTCATGTATGTATCAGTCTGTCATGTATGTCTCAGCCTGTCATGTATGTATCAGTCTGTCATGTATGTATCAGTATGTCATGTATGTATCAGCCTGTCATGTATGTATCAGCCTGTCATGTATGTCTCAGTCTGTCATGTATGTCATGTATGTATCAGTCTGTCATGTATGTATCAGCCTGTCATGTATGTATCAGTCTGTCATGTATGTCTCAGTCTGTCATGTATGTCATGTATGTATCAGTCTGTCATGTATGTCTCAGTCTGTCATGTATGTCATGTATGTATCAGTCTGTCATGTATGTATCAGTATGTCATGTATGTATCAGCCTGTCATGTATGTATCAGTCTGTCATGTATGTCTCAGTCTTTCATGTATGTATCAGTCAGTCATGTATGTCTCAGTCTGTCATGTATGTCTCAGTCTGTCATGTATCAGTCTGTCATGTATGTCTCAGTCTGTCATGTATGTCTCAGTCTGTCATGTATGTCTCAGTCTGTCATGTATCAGTCTGTCATGTATGTCTCAGTCTGTCATGTATCAGTCTGTCATGTATGTCTCAGTTTGTCATATATGTCTCAGTCAATCATGTATGTCTCAGTCTGTCATGTATGTATCAGTCAGTCATGTATGTCTCAGTCTGTCATGTATGTCTCAGTCTGTCATGTATGTCTCAGTCTGTCATGTATGTCTCAGTCAGTCATGTATGTCTCAGTCTGTCATGTATGCCTCAAGGACACTATAAATAATATTAAGAATGATTATAATTGTAGCCATCTCTGTGTGTTATGCGCCATGTATGTATTTTACCTTTATCTTGTGTACAGCGTCCTGGAAGTAAAGGCGCTATACACTATACATAATTATAAAAATAGTCATGTTATAAGACCTTTTGGCTCAGATCAAGTGTAGTATCTTTATCAGTTTCATGCTGGTGGCAGGCGACGCCGGTGTGGAGCTGGTAGAGATTGGTGCTGCATGGTAGGGAGCAGGTGTACCAGGGCTTTCCGGGGCTGATTCTGAGGAATCAGCTTGACGGCTGCCCCGATGTGACCTGTTCCCTCCGGGTCTCGCCATGAGGCTGAGAGGGTCTAGAGCCGAGGTACTTTTGTGCCTCGGGGAGTGGTGACCCCGAGGTACCGAAGCTCACTGGGAGGATGGGCTCACTGAGTTTAAGCACGGGCACCATGATCTTCACCCTGTGGCACTCACCTCTTGATTCCCGGCCTTCTGGCTAGGATCAGAGACATTTTTATAGATCCGGACGGATGTCCGGACAATATATCTGCACATTCACTTATTTATTTCATTTGGTCACTGTGTCAGTTTTTGCTTGTTGTGTGTCCACAGGATTGTCAGGATGCGGTAGCCCTTCTGGGTGTCCCTCCTAGTGGTCTAGGGGAGGTGTGTGTGGCCATTAGGTTCCGCACCTCCCTGCAAAAACCCCGGGTACTCCTGCATGGGCAGGGTACTGACCATTATCGGCTCTGCGGGCAGATACCATGGCTAACGCCAAGGGGGATGCCGGGAGCATTTGTGGTCCCTTAGTAGCTTCGGCGAAAAGGGACATTGAACCTGGAACCTTGCAGGTACCTTTTGGTCCGGAGGGGAAGGGTAAGGTTTGTTGGGGGCCTCTATCCTATCGGAGAAGGGCTTGTGATAGACCGCATCCTCTGTGCACTTTTTTTTAGTGTAACACGTTTGCACTTTTTCTTACACTTTGATTTATTCAAGAGCACGTTCCTCGGCTCTTAAAAAAAAAAAAGACTGTAAGGGTATGTTCACACTGAGGAAATGGGGGCGGAAATCACGCTGAAGATTTCCACCCCAAAATACCGTTTTTTTTCCCCTCAGAATTAGCAGCAATTTCGCGCGGAATTCCGTGCTGAAATGCAGGTTTCATGCGAAGGAGGAGAAGAGGAGGAGTATCAAGAGTGGGAGGAAGAGTGGGAGGAGTTCCAGCGGCCATTTCCACAGACTGATTTTCAGGGGCGTTTCCACTTATTTTTGGTGAAAATGTTGTGTTTTTCTCAGAGATTATTCACAGACTCTGAATACAGTCACAGAATCAGAGATGAGAATCTCAAAATGGCTGCTGAATAAAAAGTGGGTGGAGAGTGGGCGTAATATATGTATTTTTTTATTCATAAATACTCCTCTTTTTTTTTTTTTTTTCATGCAGGACTTCCGCCCGAATTCAGCGCAAATTCCGCGCAGATTCCGCGTGGAAATGCTTCTGACTGAAAAAAAAAAAATAACATTGATCTCTGGGAGAACGACGCTGATTCCGCCTGAAAGAAAGAACATGTTCTTTCTTCAAGCGGAACATACTTCCTCGTTAGAATTCTGCTTGAGGAAATTCCTCAGTGTGAACTGAGGGGCAGAAATTCTGTACAAGTCTATGGGGGATTTCACTGCTGAATGAATTGGAGAGGAATAAGCGAGCAGAATTACTCGTGGAAATTCCTCTCCAATTCCTCAGTGTGAATATACCCTAAGGCAGACAGCTGAGGAAGACTCCCACGCTGAAATGCGTCCTTGTACTACACTATGGCATAATAAATCTTCACTTTGCATGACTGGTGAGTGCTGGGTAACATCGTTTTTTTTTTACTAGTGACTTTACCATACCTCGTGCACCACCGCAGACTTCACGCAAGTGCCAACACCCCCCCTACATTGAACCTGTCTATCAGTGTTTCATCTTTGTGCTATGTATTTTTACCCCTATTATGTGTTCAGCGTGCTCTCAGTCAACGCCAGTTCTGTGCAAAATAGGCAGCCGCCTAGAGCACCCTCTTGATGGGGGCTCCGCTCTGCTCAATGCAAAAAAGTTAGTAGCCAGCTAGCATGGGAAGCCTCAGCTCACCCAAAGCACCCGCCCTGCCAGCACCACCGTGTCACCCTAGTAGTAAGGTAATTACATGAGGAGAAGGTTTGTTACAGTGTGTCACCCCAGTAGTAAGGAGATTACATGAGAAGAAGGTTTGTTACAGTGTGTCACCCCATTAGTAAGGATATTACATGTGGAGGAGGTTTGTTACAGTGTGTCACCCCAGTAGTAAGGAGATTACATGTGGAGGAGGTTTGTTACAGTGTGTCACTCCAGTAGTAAGGAGATTACATGAGGAGGAGGTTTGTTACAGTGTGTCACCTCAGTAGTAAGGTGATTACATGAGGAGGAGGTTTGTTACAGTGTGTCACCTCAGTAGTAAGGTGATTACATGAGGAGGAGGTTTGTTACAGTGTGTCACTCCAGTAGTAGGGAGATTACATGAGGAGGAGGTTTGTTACAGTGTGTCACCCCTTTAGTAAGGAGTTTACATGAGGAGGAGGTTTGTTACAGTGTGTCACCCCAGTAGTAAAGAGATTACATGAGGTTTGTTACAGTGTGTCACTCCAGTAGTAAGGAGATTACATGAGGAGGGGGTTTGCTACAGTGTGTCCACCCAGTAGTAAGGAGATTACATGAGGAGGAGGTTTGTTACAGTGTGTCACCCCAGTAGTAAGGAGATTACATGAGGAGGAGGTTTGTTACATTGTGTCACCCCAGTAGTAAGGTGATTACATGAGGAGGAGGTTTGTTACAGTGTGTCACCTCAGTAGTAAGGTGATTACATGAGGAGGAGGTTTGTTACAGTGTGTCACTCCAGTAGTAGGGAGATTACATGAGGAGGAGGTTTGTTACAGTGTGTCACCCCTTTAGTAAGGAGTTTACATGAGGAGGAGGTTTGTTACAGTGTGTCTCCCCAGTAGTAAAGAGATTACATGAGGAGGTTTGTTACAGTGTGTCACTCCAGTAGTAAGGAGATTACATGAGGAGGGGGTTTGCTACAGTGTGTCCACCCAGTAGTAAGGAGATTACATGAGGAGGAGGTTTGTTACAGTGTGTCACCCCAGTAGTAAGGAGATTACATGAGGAGGAGGTTTGTTACATTGTGTCACCCCAGTAGTAAGGAGATTACATGAGGAGGAGGTTTGTTACAGTGTGTCACCCCAGTAGTAAAGAGATTACATGAGGAGGTTTGTTACAGTGTGTCACTCCAGTAGTAAGGAGATTACATGAGGAGGGGGTTTGCTACAGTGTGTCCACCCAGTAGTAAGGAGATTACATGAGGAGGAGGTTTGTTACAGTATGTCACCACAGTAGTAAGGAGATTACATGAGGAGGAGGTTTGTTACAGTGTGTCACCCCAGTAATAAGGATATTAGATGAGGAGGAATTTTGTTACAGTGTGTCACCCCAGTAGTAAGGTGATTACATGATGAGGAGGTTTGTTACAGTGTGTCACCCCAGTAGTAAGTTGATTACATGATGAGGAGGTTTGTTACAGTGTGTCACCCCAGTAGTAAGGTGATTACATGCGTAGGAGGTTTGTTACAGTGTGTCACCCCAGTAGTAAGGAGATTATATGAGGTGGAGGTTTGTTACAGTGTGTCACCCCAGTAGTAAGGAGATTATATGAGGTGGAGGTTTGTTACAGTGTGTCACCCCAGTAGTAAGGAGATTACATGAGGAGGAGGTTTGTTACAGTTTGTCACCCCAGTAGTAAGCAGATTACATGAGGAGGAGGTTTGTTACAGTGTCACCCCAGTAGTAAGGTTATTACATGAGGAGGGGGTTTGTTACAGTGTGTCACCCCAGTAGTAAGGAGATTACATGAGGAGGAGGTTTGTTACAGTGTGTCACCCCAGTAGTAAGGAGATTACATGAGGAGGAGGTTTGTTATAGTGTGTCACCCCAGTAGTAAGGAGATTACATGAGGAGGAGGTTTGTTACAGTGTCACCCCAGTAGTAAGGTGATTACATGAGGAGGGGGTTTGTTACAGTGTGTCACCCCAGTAGTAAGGAGATTACATGAGGTGGAGGTTTGTTACAGTGTGTCACCCCAGTAGTAAGGAGATTACATGAGGAGGAGGTTTGTTACAGTGTGTCACCCCAGTAGTAAGGAGATTACATGAGGAGGAGGTTTGTTACAGTGTGTCACCCCAGTAGTAAGGAGATTACATGAAGAGGAGGTTTGTTACAGTGTCACCCCAGTAGTAAGGTGATTACATGAGGAGGAGGTTTGTTACAGTGTGTCACCCCAGTAGTAAGGAGATTACATGAGGAGGAGGTTTGTTACAGTGTCACCCCAGTAGTAAGGAGATTACATGAGGAGGGGGTTTGTTACAGTGTCACCCCAGTAGTAAGGTGATTACATGAGGAGGGGGTTTGTTACAGTGTGTCACCCCAGTAGTAAGAAGTAACATGGTTAAAGCAGAAGTAGTCTGGCACTGGTTCTGCGTGAATGCGCTCTGAGGATGCAGCCGCGGTACAGCCCGAGCCTTCAACACTGTCCCACCTAGGTGCTCTACCCGTACGAAAGACAGCAATGTCCACAGTGTATCCACTTGGAAAGAAACACGGGGGCACTCACGTTTTAGGTGAACAGGTGTAGTAAGAAGATTACATGAGTAGAAGCTTTGTTACAGTGTGTCACCCCAGTAGTACGGAGATTTACTATTAGTAAAAGCTATTTGTGGTGGCCCAGTACGGGAGGTGTTACCCCGTACCCTGGCTGCAGTGTTGCCTGATGCAATTGTATATAATCCCTATGTTATATATGTAAGAGTGTTATACCTTTCAGACTGTTTACCATGTGATTTGTCATGTTATTGTTACTCAGGAGGTATCAGTGACCAGGTGACTTAGGGGTGACCATTGGGACCCCCCAGAGCTTTCCCATATAAGCCCTGAGTGGAGTCTCTGTTCGCTCTCTTAGTCTTTGCAGTCGAGCCTAAGTGTCCAGAGTCATAGGAGCCTCAGGTCCAGTCTACAGCCACAAGCTACAAACCTGCAAGTAAGCTACAGTCTTGTCAGTCACAAGTCAGTCAAGTCAAAGTCATCTGCCTATTCAACATGGCCTGCACTAAATTGTCCACATCTACTACAAGTCCCAGCAAGCCCTTAAGGCCTCTGAGTCACTGGTCACCTCCTTGGGCCCTGGCTGAACTGTATAGACTTTACCATCTGTCTACCCTCAGTAAAGCTACCGTTGTCCATAACTTGGTGTCGGAGTCATTATTGCCCCCGTGCCTAGCCCAGGATCCAGCGGTATACCTTCGGGTGGTATTGAGGATAAACCATGCCCTGGCGTCACGAATACAAGGGGTTAATGCCATCTGCCCCTAGGGTAACAACATCTGCCCCTAGGGTAATTCCATCTGCCCTTTGCATCACACCCCATACCACACATTCTTGTCCAGTCCCCCATTCCATGGAATACTACGAAAGATATGAAAATAGCCAAAGAGCTGATTGAGCTATTACCAACGAATGGATCCGAGGACTGGGCACATACATGGGACTGTGGGGCGCCCCCGTGGTCACAAATTGTATTTTTGGGAAAAGCGTTTAAGAACTAAAGAATTTCTGAGCGCAGTTCTCTGTTTTATTGGAATGTGGCCACCATCAATCCTGAGAAAGAAGGTAAGTGTGAGAGAGGTTTACAGGACCCTCACGGGATTCAGGGATCATAACCTGGACTCCGCAAGAGTCTGAATGATAAGACTAGAAAGTATGGACAGATATCACAACTGCAGTGTTCTGAAAAAAGTTGCTTAAAGTGGTACTCCCATGAAAAACTTTTTTTTTTTTTTTTTATCAACTGGTGCCAGAAAGTTAAACAGATTTGTAAATCACTTCTATAAAAAAAAAATCTTAAAGGACATCTGCAGCGGTACAAACACTTATCCCCTATCCTCAAGATAGGGGATAAGTGTTTGATCGCGGGGGGGGGGGGTCCGAATGCTTGGGCCCCCGGCGATCTCCTGTACGGGGCCGTGGCTCTCCCGTGCAGGGGGCGTGCCAGCCGCAGCATGACGTTGCAGCGTTCGTGCCTCCCCGCATCACCCATAGAACTGTATGGGGACGGGGAGGAGACGGGGCGTCACCGTCGACCTCTAGGTCGTTGCTACGTCACCATGGGCGCTAATGCCGGCGCCCCGTTAGGGAGATCGAGGGGGGTCCCAGCGGTCGGACCCCCCGCGATCAAACACTTATCCCCTATCCTGTGGATAGGGGATAAGTGTAATTCCTCTGCAGTTGTCCTTTAATCCTTCCAGTACTTTTTAGGGGCTGTATACTAAAGAGAAATACAAAAAAGAAATGCATTTCCTGTGATGTCCTGACCACAGTGCTCTCTGCTGACCTCTGCTGTCCATTTTAGGAACTGTCCAGAGCAGCATATGTTTGCTATGGGGATTTTCTCCTGTTCTGGACAGTTCCTAAAATGGACAGCAGAGGTCAGCAGAGAGCACTGTGGTCATGACATCAGAGGAAATGCATTTCTTTTTTGGATTTCTCTTTAGTATACAGCCCCTAAAAAGTACTGGAAGGATTAAGATTTTTTAATAGAAGTGATTTACAAATCTGTTTAACTTTCTGGCACCAGTTGATTTAAACAAAAAGAAAAAAGGTTTCCACGGGAGAACCCCTTTAACTTGGCAAACCTTTAAGTTGCTTTTGTACTTATTTTGAGTTATTCTATGTCATTTGCTGGTTGTCCTTGGAAGAGACAACAGTTTGTCTCCCTCCCGCTGTCAGTTTTGAAGTAACAACTTAGTTCTGATGATATAGCACATAATACACTGTACGCACAGGCAGACTTCTGAATATCGCTTAAAGGGGAGATCACATGCTACACATACTGCCCATATCCATGACCGATACTTTTTTTCATGTGACAGCAAAGGTGGCTCTAGACATTGTGAAGCTTTAGGTGAAGGTCGAACATAAGGCCCTCACTGACACTTATAATTAAGATATGCCCCCAGTAGTTAGGTAGGGAATCCCCCTATTAGGTAAAAGCCCCCAGCAGTTAGGTAGGGAATCCCCCCTATTAGGTAGAAGCCCCCCAGTAGTTCGGTAGGGAATCCCCCCTATTAGGCAGGAGCCCCCCAGTAGTTAGGTAGGGAATCCTCCCTATTAGGTAGAAGCCCCCAGTAGTTAGGTAGGGAATCCCCCCTATTAAGTAAAAGCTCCAGTAGTTAGATAGTGAATCCCCCCTATTAGGTAGAAGCCCCCAGTAGTTAGGTAGGGAATCCTCCCTATTAGGTAGAAGCCCCCAGTAGTTAGGTAGGGAATCCCCCCTATTAGGTAAAAGCCCCAGTAGTTAGATAGGGAATCCCCCCTATTAGGTAGAAGCCCCCCAGTAGTTAGGTTGGGAATCCTCCCTATTAGGTAGAAGCCCCCCAGTATTTAGTTAGGGAATCTCCCCTATTAGGTAGAAGCCCCCAGTAGTTAGGTAGAGAATCCCCCCTATTAGGTAGAACCCCCCCCCCCAGTAGTTAGGTAGGGAATCCCCCCTATTAGGTAGAAGCCCCCCCTCCAGTAGTTAGGTAGGGAATCCCCCCTATTAGGTAGAAGCCCCCAGTAGTTAGGTAGGGAATTCTCCCTATTAGGTAGTAGCCCCCAGTGGTTAGGTAAGGGAATCCCCCTATTAGGTAGAAGCCCCCAGTAGTTAGGGAGGAAATCCTCCATATTAGGTAGAAGCCTCCAGTGAGTAGGTAGGAAATCCCACTATTAGGTAGAAGCCCCTGTAGGTAGTTAGAACCCCCCCCCCCCCCCCCCCCCCATTAGGTAGAGGCCCCCAGTAGTTAGGGAATCCTCCTAATTAGGTAACAAAAAATCAGTAGCTAATCCCTCTTTTTAGCCAGAATCTGCCAGAAGATAGGTAGGTAGGGAATCCCCCCCTATTAAGTAGAAGCCTGTAGTAGGTAAGGAATCGCTCATTTTGGGTAGAAGCTGACAGTAAGAAGGGAATACACTTATTAGGTAAAAGCCCCCAATAGGTAGGGAATCCTCACCTTTTAGGTAGATTCCCCCAGAAGATAGGTAAATAGGGAAACCTCACCTTTTAGGTAGAAGCCCTTCAGTAGGTAGGTAAATAGGGAAACCTTGCCTTTTAGGTAGAAGCCCTTCAGTAGGTAGGAAACCTTTCCTTTTCAAGTAGAAGCACCCAGTAGGTAGTCAGGCAATCCTCCCCTTTTAGCTAAACGCCACCAGAAGATAGGTAGATAGGGAATCCTCCTATTAGGTTGAAGCCCTAAGTAGGTAGGGAACCCTTTCCCTTTAGGTAGAACCTCCTATTAGGTAGATGCTCCCATTGAGTAGTTTTCCCCAAATTGTCCCCCCAATAAAGACAATACTAAGAACCACACTGAGGCCTCTGCATCCTTCTCTGTGGTGCAGGACCTGCTGC
This sequence comes from Hyla sarda, assembly GCF_029499605.1. Lineage (NCBI taxonomy): Eukaryota > Metazoa > Chordata > Amphibia > Anura > Hylidae > Hyla > Hyla sarda. The sequence continues at coordinate 209,140,057 of NC_079196.1, forward strand.
GGGATGAAATGATGTCATCAATGATGTCATGACAGGTCCTGCACCACACCGAATAACTGAAGATGAAGAGGCCTTAGAGCAGGAACCTAGGAAAGGTGAGTAGAATTATTATTGTTATTAATTTTATCTTTTTATGGTCTGCAGGTATCAGGATTAGTATCGGGGGAATTTCGCGAGTACTTGTCTGATATTGGGACATCAATGGAGAAGAATGGGGACTCAGGATCCATGTACGATCAGTTACTCTATGCCGGTGGTCTCCAAACTGTGGACCTCCAGCTGTTGCAAAACTACAAATCCCAGCATGCCCGGACAGCCAATGGCTGTCCGGGCATGCTGGGATTTGGAGTTTTGCAACAGCTGGAGGTCCAGAGTCTGGAGACCACTGCTCTATGCTTTAACTCTGTGTTCCCCAACCTGTCTAGGCATGATGGGAATAGTAGTTTTGCAACAGCTGGAAAGCCCAAGGTTTCGGTCACGGCTCTGTTGTTCCTTCCGTACAGTCTATGTTATCAGTCTTCTCGTGCCTCCATTGTTCTGCCTGGTTCTCTATGGTAACCCCTTTGCACTTTGATCCCCATTTTCATAGCACGGGTGGTTTATCGTCTCCCTACGTCTGGGTGGCTGTTAGCGGATACACGCATCCATGTAGTAGGTGATATGGGCCTCAAAAGAAAATTTAAAATTTTGTAATCTAAATTCTCTTTTCTTTTTGCCTGATAGGGAATATAATGCGCAATTGTGATGTGCATTTCTTTTTTGCAGAACGCTTGCAGACAACTGGTACTGCTATTATGGGTTTAGAAATGACCGCCATGCATCTCAGGTGGCCAGAAGCTTTTGGATGGGGCCATCAAGTTACAGCGACGCCTTACATTAATTCCTTACATAGGACTGCTGCATACACGTCTATATGTTCCGCTCTCAGAGCAGCCACCTCCAGCTTGCTCCACCAGGCCACGTACCGGAATCACATATCGTTCTACAGTGACATTGTATCTTCTCCTCTTTAAAGGGGTACTCCAGCGGAAAAAATTTTTTTCCAAATCAACTGGTGCCAGAAAGTAAAACAGATTTGTAAGTTAATTCTATATAAAAATCTTAAAGGGGTATTCCAGGATTATTTTTTTTATCTGACTATGCTACAGGGGCTGTAAAGTTAGTGTAGTTCATAATATAGTGTCTGTACCAGTGTGTGACGGTTTTATCTCAATTCTTATGTGATTTTCACTCCAATATTTATTTTTACCAGCATACAAAATGACTGTTGTCTCAGATTTTTCCCAGCTTGCAATGCGGCCGAGCCCTGATTCACTAGTCAGCTGATGACAGGGAGCCTGTCTGCTTCAATGGATTGAGGGATTAATCTGCAACTAATGCAACAGCTGTAGGCCCCCTGATTGAAAACCACAGGTCTTCTGAATGGATGCAGCTCATTTATGTTTCAATGTGTGGATGGGCTGATGTGTGGGAGGGAGGAAGATGAAATTGTGTGATTTTTAGTCAAAAAAAGAAAAGTCAAACAGGAAATACTAATTCACAAGCAGCTAGCCACAGTGTTATGGTAATCTCACAACATAGCCATTTAACCCCAAGACAAGCGCAGATCCTTCCTAAGCATGTCCATTACTGTCTGCCAGGTATGTACTAAAATCACCTTATGCTGGAGAACCCCTTTAATCCTTCCAGTACTTTTCAGCTGCTGTATGCTCCAAAGGAAGTTGTGTAGTTCTTTCCAGTCTGACCATAGCACTCTCTGCTGCCACCTCTGTCTGTGTCAGGAACTGTCCAGAGCAGGAGAGGTTTGCTATGGGGATTTGCTTCATCTCTGGACAGTTCCTGACACGGACAGAGGTGTCAGCAAAGAGCACTGTGGTGTCACAAAGCCCATTTTATTTTTGCATTTTATTTTTTTCCTCCTCGCCTTTCAAAGGGGTACTGGGCAATAAACATCTTATCCCCTATCCAAAGGATAGGCCATAAGATGTCTCGCTGCTGGGAACCCCTGTGATCTCCAGGCCGGCAGCGGCCGCGTCTAGAACACAGAAGCTTGGAGATTGTCTGTTTGTGAAGTAACGCCACAACCTCTCCAATCATGACTATGGGAGGGGGTGTGACGGCTAGTACGTAGCCGTCACGCCTCCTACCATAGACAAGAATGGAGGGGGCGTGGCAGCTGTAGTCGCCAGTCATCCGGCACGGAGCGAAGATCTCTCCGTGCACGGATGACCGGGGTGCCGTGCCGGGACCCTCGCCTATCCTTATCGCCTATCCTTCGGATAGGGGATAAGATGTTTATCGCTGGAGTACCCCTTTAAGAGCCATTAGGCCATGTTCACATGGCAGAATTTCTGCACAGACTTCTGCATGAACATTTTGCATGAATTTATAGCCAATTCACTTCAATGGAATTCCATTGAGTGGAATCCCATTGAGTGGAATCCCATTGAGTGGAATCCCATTGAGTGGAATCCCATTGAAGTGTATTGGCTATAAATCCATGCAGAATTTTCATGTAGAAATCCTGGAATGTGAACGCTGCCTAACTCTTTTATATTTTTAGTTTTTTTGCACGGCCAATTATATTTTGTAATCATTTGTAATCTGACCAGAAAATTAAAATACTACAGACACCAAGAAACAAAACAGGTGTAGGGCAATGTAAAACAATAATGAAGGGATCCTCAAAAAATAGTGCACCAGTCTATAAAGTACCATTATGTGCTAATATAGTAAACTCCCATAAAACATATCATACTACACAAAAACAGTTGGAGCCATTATAGAGAAAATACAAAAAATACTTTATTAGTAGTGTTGAGCGGCATAGGCCATATTCGAATTTGCGATATTTCGCGAATATATGGACGGATATTCGTAATATATTCGCTAAATTTGCATATTCGTAATATCCGCGCTTAATTTTTGCATATGCGAAAATTTGCATATGCAAAAATTTGCATAAAGGAAAATTCTCATGTGCAAAAATTAGCATATGCGAAAATTTACATAAGCGAAAATTCGCATATGCAAAAATTAGCATATGCAAATGTTCACATATGCGAAAATTCGGACGCCAGTCTCACACAGTAGTATTAGAGCCTTCTTTACACCACACAAGCTGGAAGCAGAGAGGGATGATCACTGTGATGTGTACTGTGAAAAAATAAAAAATAAGAATATTCGTAAATAAAAATCGCATTGCGAATATTCGAGAGCAACACTGTTTATTAGTATATATCAATATACATAAAACATTGGGGACTTCCACCTAAATGGAGGAAAGAACAGGAAAAAACATGGGTGACCCTTCAGGTGAAACACAGGAGCTAATAGGACAATGGTCTTCAACCTGCGGACCTCCAGATGTTGCAAAACTACAACTCCCAGCATGCCCGGACAGCCCTTGGCTGTCCGGGCATGCTGGGAGTTGTAGTTTTGCAACATCTGGAGGTCCGCAGGTTGAAGACCACTGTAATAGGACGTAATATGCACAGCCATTATTACAGCAATAGCACAGATAGAGTAAAAGTGTGTCCAAGAGGACTACAAATACCAAGATAACAAAGCATACTTAGTCTAATAGTCCTCCAAAATGGCCTGAGGGGACACCACCCCAACGCTGTGTTTCGGGACCAAAGCCTTTGTCAAGGGGTCAAGAAAATGTACGGCAAAACCCCAAAAAAAATATATATATATATATATATGTTTATATGGGGAAATGGAAAAGAAAAACCCCAATTTTGCAAATTTTGGAGGGTTTCTTTTTCACGCTGTACACTTTACGGTAAAACTGACATGTTCTCTATATTCTGTAGGTAAATACGATTAAAACAATACCCATGTTTACATGCTTTACCAGTATTGTACTGCTTTTAAAAAAAAGTAAGACTTCTTGTAAGAAAGTAGGTATAATTAAAGGGGTACTCCGGTGCTCCAGCATTCTGAACATTTTGTTCTGAACGCTCGGAGCCGGAGGCCTTGATCGTGACATCACAGCCACGCCCCCTTGTGACGTCACCCTGTGCCCTCCCATAGACATGAATGGAAGGGGCATGGTGTGACATCACGAGTGGGCGTGGCTGTGATGTCACGACCACTGCCGGAGGACCCCCGGTGGTTGTTTAGAACGCCAAGTTCTGCGGCGGATCGTGGGGGCTAGAGATGAGCGAACTTACAGTAAATTCGATTCGTCACGAACTTCTCAGCTCGGCAGTTGATGACTTATCCTGCATAAATTAGTTCAGCTTTCCGGTGCTCCGGTGGGCTGGAAAAGGTGGATACAGTCCTAGGAGACTCTTTCCTAGGACTGTATCCACCTTTTCCAGCCCACCGGAGCACCTGAAGGCTGAACTAATTTACGCAGGATAAGTCATCAATTGCCGAGCCGAGAAGTTCGTGACGAATCGAATTTACTGTAAGTTCGCTCATCTCTAGTGGGGGCCCCAGCAGCGGAAGCCCCGCGATCAGACATAAGATGTCTAGCAGCGGAGTACCCCCTTTTTTTAGAAAGTATGTGATGTGACCAAAAATCAGCAATTTTTTTAAATGTTTTTTTTTATATTTGCGTTGTTCACTGTGCTGCATCATTAACAATATCATTTAATATATTTCAATATGTTTATTATTATATTTTTTTTATTGTTTTTTTATTTGTAAAATAGGAAAAGGAAAAGGAATTGTTTAATTTAAATTTGGGGGGGGGGGGGTGTTGGCATTTAATTTTACAAAACCTTTTTACATTATATGTATAATGTCCCAATAGGGGAATATTTATAACAATCTTTTAATTGCTGTTAATGTTCAGTGCTATGCATAGGATAATCAGTACCATCAGAGATCTACTTGTATAGCCTTCCAGGCGGCAGACCATACAAGAAGATCCCTGAAGTAGGTAGGAAGATCTCCAGCCGCCATCTTGACTCATCCAACCTCTGCAATCCCGCTGCGAAGGGTCCAATGAGTGTAACCAAAGCCCCGTAACCGTTTTGGAGGCCGTGATAAGCATTGACCTTGACATCTAAAGGGTTAATGGAGTTCAAATTCATGGCGTAAATGTACGTGATGGTGCTCTAAGTACCAAGGCACTAATGTACATTTATGTGTCCTCTAGAGCAGTGTTTCCCAACCAGGGTGCCTCCAGCTGTTGCAAAACTACAACTCCCAGCATGCTCGGACAGCCTTTGGCTGTCCGAGCATGCTGGGAGTTGTAGTTTTGCAGCAGCTGGAGGCACCCTGGTTGGGAAACACTGTTCTAGGGGTTCAGATTATGATGGGACAGGGACCAGTGTGCGAAATACATAGGTACTATAGAAAAGAATAAAATAGAGTAATAATGATATTTAGAGATAAGTATACACACTGTATAAATATATATATATATATATATATATATATATATATATATGAGAGTATTCAGAATACATTCCTCCCGCATAACATACGTTCTCTCCAGTTATACAGCTGTAACATTGCTCCATTTATAATGCATTGTGCTGTACGTATATGGAGGCTTCTTCTTCAGAAAGGTAAAGGCATCTGCCGTTTCTAAATAATGCAAAGTAATGTCTGATGTGTGAGATAAGATTCTACAGAAAATGGTTTGGCATAGAGAGAAGAAAAGTTCTCCGTGTGACCTCTTTATAACACCGTCCATCTGCATATAAACATCTCCCTGCATCCTAGGGGCCATTGTTCTCAAATAACCTGTATTACTACCTGAAACGCGCAGACTGCATTGTGCTCCAGGCTGGATTTGTAATGCTGAGGCCAGAAAAAGGATCAGACATAAGTGCTGATATACACTGAGTGATCACTGCCTCAGAAATAGCTGGCAAATCTATCTATTTATCTATCTATATCTATATAGCTCATATCTATCTATCTATCTATCTATCTCATATCTATCTATCTCATATCTATCTATCTCATATCTATATATCTCATATCTATCTATCTCATATCTATATATCTCATATCTATCTCATATCTATCTATCTCATATCTATCTATCTATCTCATATCTATCTATCTATCTCATACCTATCTATCTCATATCTATCTATCTCATATCTATCTATCTATCTCATATCTATCTATCTATCTCATATCTATCTATCTCATATCTATCTCATATCTATCTATCTATCTATCACATATCTATCTATTTTATATCTATCTCATATCTATCTCATATCTATCCATCTATCTCATATCGATCTATCTATCTCATATCTATCTATCTATCTCATATCTATCTATCTATCTCATATCTATCTATCTTTCTATCTACCTCATATCTATCTATCTCATATCTATCTATCTATCCATCTCTCTCATATCTATCTATCTCATATCTATCTATCTATCTATCTCATATCGATTTATCTATCTCATATCTATCTATCTCATATCTCTCTCTCATATCTATCTATCTCATATCTATCTATCTATCTCATATCTATCTCATATCTATCTATCTAATATCTATCCATCTCATATCTATCTACTATCTATCTATCTCATATCTATCTATCTCATATCTATCTCATATCTATCTATCTATCTATCTAATATCTATCTATCTCATATCTATCTATCTCATATCTATCTATCTATCTCATATCTATCTATCTATCTCATATCTATCTATCTATCTATCTATCTAATATCTATCTATCTCATATCTATCTATCTCATATCTATCTATCTCATATCTATCTATCTCATATCTATCTATCTACTATCTATCTATCTATCTATCTCATATCTATCTATCTAATATCTATCTATCTCATATCTATCTATCTACTATCTATCTATATATCTCATATCTATCTATCTATCTATCTCATATCTATCTCATATCTATCTTTCTATCTCATATGTATCTATCTAATATCTATCTATCTCATATCTATCTATCTCACATCTATCTATCTCATATCTATCTATCTATCTCATATCTATCTATCTCATATCTATCTATCTAATATCTATCTATCTCATATCTATCTATCTCATATCTATCTATCTATCTATCTATCTATCTATCTATCTCATATCTATCTATCTCATATCTATCTATCTATCTCATATCTATCTATCTCATATCTATCTATCTCATCTCTATCTATCTATCTATCTATCTCATATCTATCTATCTCATATCTATCTATCTATCTATCTCATATCTATCTATCTATCTATCTCATATCTATCTATCTATCTCATATCTATCTATCTAGCTATCTCATATCTATCTATCTCATATCTATCTATCTACAGAACACACCATTTTCCAGGACACCCGCAGTGTTTGCAGTAAATAATACAACTACTTATACAGATTATTGGAGCAGTGTCGTGTATGGGGGCCCCCAGGGGTCCTTAGTACGTTACACATCACAGCAGGTCTTCCTGTGTTTCTTGAGAATGGAGAAGGACTTGTTGGGTAATGAGCAGTGGGATGGCGGACTGTGATGGATGGGTCTCCATTACTGAGATGTGTGATGGAATGCAGACTGATTACAATGTATCCAGGAGTTGGCATGAGGCCGGCACAGTCCTATATTCTGTCCTTATAGGATGTAAGAATATTACACTGTATATTGTGTCTGTTCTTGGAGGACACGGTTGTCACCTGAGAACATTCAGCATGATGTTGTTCAGTGAAGTCAGCGCCATTTATTATTTACTACTATATCACAACCTACCTGAGCAGAGTGGATCCTGACTTCTGATTTACCACCTGACTGACACTTGGGGGACAGCCGCTGGCTGGCTGTGCATGCTGGGAGTTGTAGTTTAGAAGACTACTGTTCTAAAATATCAAAAACAACAGCGCCTGCTCAATGGTCTAACATCATAGACAGATAGATCATAGATACATGTGAGATAGATAGATATGTGGTGAGGGTGTGATGAGGGCAGATGGCATTAAACCCTTGTAGTCGTGACGCCAGGGCGTGGTTTATCCTCTATACCACCCGAACGTATACCAGGACTGGATCCTGGGCTAGGCACGGGGGGCAATAATGACTCCAATGCCAAGTTACGGAACAACGGTAGGTTTACTGAGTTAGACAGGTGGAATAGTCTATACAGCTTGGCTAGGCCCATGGAGGTGACCAGTGACTTCAGAGACCATAGGACTTGCTGGGACTTGCAGTGGACTGGGACAATTTTGCTGCAGGCCACGCTGACTGCAGACAGATTGACTTTGGCTGACGTGACTGAGACTGACTATACCCTGTTTGTTTCTTACTAGGCTCTGACTGGGACCTGGGGGTTGTGGACTTGTAGACTTGTGGCCTCCTCTGGACTCCAGATACACTCTTAGGGGGAGATTTATCAAATCCTGTCCAGAGGAAAAGTTGCTGAGTTGCCCATAGCAACCAATCAGATCGCTTCTTTCATTTTTAACAAGGCCTCTGCAAAATGAAAGAAGTGATCTGATTGGTTGCTATGGGCAACTGGGCAACTATTCCTTTGCACAGGATTTGATAAATCTCCCCCTTAGGACTTGGCTGCACTGGACCTCAGCAAAGACTTAAAGTGTCCCCGTCAGATCCAACAAAAATTTTTTTTTTAAATATATCACTCAGTACCTAATCCTGACCATGTACATCTAATTTATGTGTCTAGCACCTTTATTTTTTTTATTACACTTTTAATTTAGCTCACTAGTCTGAATTCCTCTCAAAGGGAGGAGGCGTGGCCTCACTGCAGGTCTCCGCCCCCTCCCTCAGTATGCTGTCTGCTCACATCTCCTCTAGCATTAACAAAACTACAACTCCCAGCTTGTCCTCACTGACAGTAGCCGGACACAAGCTGACAGTGGGAGGATTTTTCCTCCAGCTCTGAGCCCTGCGCTCACAGCTGTCAATCAAGGAACTGTGTCCATGACATACGTGATGACTCATGGACACAGCAGGACTAGTATGTGTCCAAGCAGGGGGGGCAGTTGTTTGACTGGCTTTATCAGTATGAGATACTGAACATTTTCTAATGAAAGCAATTGCAAAACCTATTGGTTATACATGCTTTACATCATATCAAACGTTTTTGTATCTGACAGTGCCCATTTAACTGGAAATAAAGAGAGCAAGCTAGCTCCTCCCAGGGCTTATATGGTGGAGACTAGGAGGGGTCCAATAGGTCACCCTAAGGTCACATGGTCACTGACACCTCACTGGGTTACAATCACATGAAATCAGAGTTATCACATGTCAACTATTCTTGGAGCTATAACACATTACAGGTACAGTATATTACAGGAGATAACACACATACAAATGAATATGCAAGGGGAACAGATTCAAGGGGACACTGTAGGGAGGCTGCCTGACAGGTCAGCAAGGGTACGGGGTAACACCTCCCAAACTGGGCCACCACAGATAGATAGATATGAGATAGATAGATAGATATGAGATAGATAGATAGATATGATATAGATAGATATGAGATAGATAGAGAGATAGATATGAGATGGCTAGATAGATAGTTATGATATAGATAGATATGAGATGGCTAGATAGATATATATGAGATAGATAGATATGAGATATATAGATAGATATGAGATAGATAGATATGAGATAGATAGATAGATATGAGATAGATAGATATGAGATATACAGATAGATATGAGATAGATAGATATGAGATAGATAAATAGATAGATATGATATAGATAGATGAGATATATAGATAGATATGAGATGGCTAGATAGATAGTTATGATATAGATAGATATGAGATAAATAGATAGATATATATGAGATAGATATGAGATAGATAGATATGAGATAGATAGATAGATATGAGATATATAGATAGATAACAGATAGATAGATATGAGATAGATAGATAGATATGATATAGATAGATATGAGATAGATGGATAGATATGATATAGATAGATATGAGATAGATAGATAGATAGATAGATAGATAGATAGATAGATAGATATGAGATAGATAGATATGATATAGATAGATATGAGATAGATATGATATAGATAGATATGAGATAGATAGATATGATATAGATAGATATGAGATAAATAGATAGATATATATGAGATAGATATGAGATAGATAGATATGAGATAGATAGATATGAAATAGATAGATAGATATGAGATAGATGGATAGATATGAGATAGATATAAGATAGATAGATATGAGATAGATATGAGATAGATATGAGATAGATAGATATGATATAGATAGATATGAGATAGATAGATAGATAGATAGATATGATATAGATAGATATGAGATAGATAGATATGAGATAGATAGATAGATATGAGATAGAGAGATAGATAAATATGAGATAGATATGAGATAGATAGATATGAGATAGATAGAGAGATAGATATGATATAGATAGATATGAGATAGATAGATATGATATAGATAGATATGAGATAGATAGATATGAGATAGATAGATATGAGATAGATAGAGAGATAGATATGATATAGATAGATAGGAGATAGATAGATATGATATAGATAGATATGAGATAGATAGATAGAAAGATATGAGATAGATAGATAGATATGATATAGATAGATATGAGAGAGATAGATACCAAACAATGCAAAGATCAGGTCAGTCCGTGAAACACAGCAGTGCTTTATTGACCCACGTTCACAAACACGACGTTTCTACGGTATGACATATCTTTATAAAGCACTGCTGTGTTTCACTGAATGACCTCGGGTGATGCTGCTGGATCTTTGCATTGTTTGGAATCTGTATACGCGGTCAGCGACTGGGACTGTGTTTTCCATTTGCACCCCGTTTCCTGCCGATATCTACATTTGGGTTGTGCTGCCTGCCTCTGGGTTTTAGATAGATAGAAAGATATTGCAGCACTCCAGTTTCCCCATAGCACGGGCTGCATATATCTTTCTCATTGATCAGACACAACATAAAATAAAAGGCCAGAGCCACTTGTCATCTGTGAGTGCCTCTCGGTCAATGTCTTCTTTCATCTGGAGGAGCAGGGACTGAGATTCTTTAGCGATAATAAAAGCAGGAAATACAGAATTAGCTTCAGCAAATATATAACTTTTGCACAAGGTGTCATCAAATCCATAGGGGCACATTGTGGGGACCCTTAATCACCGGGTACAATATGCTACATCCATGAACTGAATACACTGTAAAGGATGTAACCTTATAGGGAACCAGTTATCGCCTATGAGATCAGACTGTACACACTCACAGGGGCGGACTGACAACACTTAGGGCCCCCAGACCAAATAAAGCAAGGGCCCAGTGCTAGACTCAGCCCCTGGCCACACCACTGTCCCTCCTCTATTCCACTCAAATCCCTCTTTATGCACCACTTCCACACACAATATAAATACACCCCTAAAGGAATACATCAAGGGGTACGGTGAGCCTTAACACCCCACAGGTGTTTGATGACTTTTCGTTAAAATTGGATGTGTAAATTTAAAAAAAATTTCACTAAAATGCTGGTTTTTCCTCAAATTTTACATTTTTACAAGAGGTAATAGAAGAATGCATGCCCATTCGGTTGTCTGTGCATACTGGGAGTTGTAGTTATGCAACAACTGGATGCACACTTTTTCATAGAAAAAATGTGCCTCCAGCTGTTGCATAACTACAACCCCCAGCATGCACAGACTACAAAAGGGTATGCTGGGAGTTGTAGTCGGAACTCCAGCTGTTGCAAAATTCCAACTCCCAGCATGCCCTTTGGCTGTGCATGCTGAGAGTTGTTGGTAAGTAACAGCAGGAGGTGAACAGGCCTAACCTCCTGCTGTATCCTGTCGCCTGCACCGCCGCGACAGCCAACGCTCCTTCTGTTCCTGTCCTTTGCCACCGCTCCTGAGGGGACCCCCACCGGGCCAGGCAAAGGTAGGAGACCCCGCCAGCCCCGATCGTCACCCCGATCACCGCCCAGCAGGGTAGTGATTGGTCGGTCATTCCAACCGATAAATCACGTGATCGTGAGGCGGCACCCATGCCACCTCACCCCTGCTGGGTCACCCGAGACCCAATTGACCCAGAATCACTGCAAATCGCTGGTCTGAATTGCCCAGGGGTGTGCACGGGGTTCCTGCTGAATGATTTCCAGGCATCCCAGTCCAGTCCTCATCCAGTGAACAGCGGGGACCGGAATTCCCACGGGCATACAGGTACGCCCTTGATCCTTAAGTACCAGGATGTCAGGGCGTACCTATATGCCCTTGGTCCTTAATTGGTTAAAGGGAAGGGGCTTATTCACATTTATTAACATTTTTGTTTACCATTTTTAGGCCCTTTAGGGAATTGTCACATGTAACCTTTTGTTTGCAACACTAAACAATGCTGTACTATAGCATAACATTGATCAGTGTTATTGGCGTTCTAATTACATAGGCTGCTGAGGCAGGCTGTATTCTTGGAGCGCCAATTTGACGGCACTGAGCCAGGTGGGGCACCTTCACCCATCCTCTCAGCTGATCGGGACCCTGCGATTTTGCCTGGGTGGCCCTGATCAGCATCCCTAACTGACTGGCACATGCATTTTAACACTGTTAGACATCAGCCTGATCGTGTTGTCTGGCATTAGCCGAGAGTGCACCAGTGTGGTCACTTTCCCTCCTCCTGTGTCCACAGGTTGCCAACAGGTCTCATTACCAGAACAATTTTGTGATAAATTGCGGCAAAAATGGCATGGTTTTACCACAATTCTTTTTTAATCGCTCTAATACCGTGCCATTTTTGCCACGATTTTTCACAAAAATTATTCTGGTAATGGAATCTGTTGGCAACCTGTGGACACTGGAGGATGGAAAGTGACCCCACTGAGGCACTCTCGGCTAATGCCAGACATCACAATCGGGCTGATGTCCGGCATTAACCCTTTAGATGCCCCTATAAAAATGAATGGCGGTGTCTAACAGTGTTAAAATGCATGTGCCAGTCAGTTAGGGATGCTGATCAGGACCACCGAGGCAAAATGACACAGCAGGACACACTGACACACACTGACTGTAGAGTTCTTAGGAGGCCTTTCAGCTCTCGGTCCTGTTCTCTTCCTGTGCTGGGGGCGGAGCCATAAGTCAGGGACCCTTCATCCCTGCGCTGCTGCTGCATGTCTCTACTGATAATACAGAGAGCAGGAGCAGCATAGGAATATTTACAAAGAAATAAATGTTAGGGAAAGGAAGGTCCACCGGAAAGCAATGTAAGCCTGGGCATCTGGGACAAGTGTTCTGGATCAACAGTAGAGTCGGTGGGCCCTTTACCCAGCCGGGCCCTCAGACCAGGTCAGTCCGCCCCTGCACGCTCATCAGGGCTAATGGCCGTAGGTGATCCTGACATCATCTCCAATGAAAAGAGGTTAAATGGGCACTGTCAGATCCAAAAACTTTTTATATTTTGTTACAACTTTTGTTGCATTATAGTTGTTTAAACATTTTTAATATTTAATAAAGAAAACTGTGGTGGCGGGGTGTGAGGTGCAGAGCATATGTTGTTACCCTAGGGGCAGATGGCATAAACCCCTTGAATTCGTGACGCCAGGGTGTGGTTTATCTTCAATACCACCCAAAGGTATACCGCTTGATCCTGGGCTGGGAACAGGGGCAATAAAGACTCTGATGTCAAGTTACGGACAACGGTAGCTTTATTGAGGGTAGACAGATGGTAAAGTCTATACAGTTCAGCCAGGGCCCACGGAGGTGACCAGTGACGCAGAGACCTTAAGGGCTTGCTGGGACTTGTAGTAGGACTGAACAATTGAATGCAGACCACGCTGACTTGACAGATGACAGGGACTGACCTGACTTGACTCATAAAGCTGTGACTTTATCTTATTTGACTTGATGGCGGCTGCAGGACTGGACTTTGAGGCCTCCAACACTCTGGACACACACACTAGACAAGACTGCACTGGACCTCAGCAGAAAGAGAGAGAGAGAAGCTCCACCCAAGGCTTATATGGGGGAGACTAGCAGGGAGCCCATAGGTCACCCCTGGGATCACCTGATCACTGTACCTCCTGGGTAACAATCACATGATATATCACATGGTATAACTCTTAAAGCAACATTACATTTTATAACACTTTACATGGTAAAACATATTTACAATGGGGAAACAAGTGCAGGGACCTTGGGGACACTGAAAGAGGCTGCCTGACAGGACAGCAGGAGAATGGGGTAACACCTCCCGTACTGGGCTACCACAAAACTGCTCCTGAAAATCCCACCAATAGGGGTCCCAAAACTAACTGGGACACTAACCAGTCCTGCACAGCATTAGGCTTGTCCATGATCCATAGACAGATGACTCCTGGACAAGGCTGCATGAGCAGACACACCAATCACCAGGAGTGCACCAATCAGGGGTTCAATAGTTTCCCGGGCTTTCAGGGGCCCACCTCTGGGTATTTATAGCTGTGGTGCCTCCCTTACCCCCTCAATCTGCCCAGGACCCGGAGTTTTGCTGCCAGTTGGTGATTGTCTGCCCCTTATTTATGGCCCGGATGGAGCAGGAGGGTGAGGGCTGGCATGCTCGCTTGTGGCTGAGCTGGCCTCCCCTCCTGTTGCGCCGGCATTGGGTTCGGGAAGCTGGCGGACCTCTCCTCAGTCCCGCTCTCCTTTCCCCTGTAGTCCCTGTGCGGCCTGTCCCGCCCGTTCCTTTCCCCACCCCCCGAGCCCTCTCCCCTGCCTGTACCTTAATCCCTCTCCCAGGGCGTGCTCCTTATCAGTATGCTATGGTTTTCCCTTCTTGTCCCCCCCCTGTGCGGTCCCCTCCGCCCCCCCCCCCCTGTTGTCCCCCCCCCCTGTTGTCCCCCCCCCCCCACCTGTTGTCCACTCCGTCTCTGGAGGTGGCGGCCCCTGGGTTGCTGCTGCAGGGTGGTGGCGGCCCCTGGGTGGCTGCTGCTGGCCCCCCCCTTTTTGCGCAAATTGACGTTTATTAACGTCCATTTGCACGTCCCCAGCTGTAATGCACGCTCACAAGGTGAGCGCGCATCATAGCCGCGGGTCCCGGTTGCTATTAGCAACCAGGACCCATGCTAATGCCGGACATTGCCGATCGGGCAGATGTTTGGCATTACCTCTTTAGACGCGGCGATCAAGGTTGATCGCCGCGTCTGAAAGAGAAATTGCAAGCATCCCGGCTGCTCAGTCGGGCTGATCGGGACCATCGCGATAAAATCGCGATGTCCTGATAAGCCATGACGCAGCGGGAGCGTCACTCACCTGCCTCCTGCGCGTCCGCTCATTGATTAATTGCTCCAAGCCTGAAATTCAGGCTTGAGCAATCAATCGTTGATAGCACTGATCATTGCCATGTTAATACATGGCAAGTGGTGCAGTGTCATGGCCCCCTGAGGGAGCTATGTCAGTGCAAAAAAAAAAAAAAAATGTGTGTATGTGTATGTATGTGTATATGCACATCAATTAAGTACTGTATATTATAACAAACACACACATATGTGGTATCGCCACGTGCGTACATGTCCGAAATATAAAAATATATCATCAATTGATATCCGTCTATGGCGTATGCCCAAATAAATAAATTAATTAATACATAAATAAATAAATGAATAAAAAAAAAAAAAAAAAAAAAATAATAAATATAATACATAAATAGATAAAAATATTAATAATTGAATAAATATATTTCACAGTCCTAATTAGCGTGTTTTTGATCGCTTTTTGTACCATAAATATGTATAAACAGTAATCTCATCATCTGATCAAAATTACGTTGGTACCATGGACGACTTCAGATCACGGCGCAAACTGTATGAGCCCTCATATCGTCCCCACTCATTTACCCAGCTCCTCACCCCCACCACACGAGCGCCCCCCCCTTATCTCCCTCTGCTGCCGTGGCTGCTGTTGCCCCCCTTTTTCCTCATGCTTTTCCAGTGTTCCCCATGTTCCCCCTGCTTCCCCAGTGTCCCCCCTGCTTCCGCTGCTGTCCTTCTTCCTCCTGCCTCTCCAGTGCCCCCCGTGGAGGGGTAGCGAGTGCTTCCTTGATTTCATGTTGCTCTTCCCCCTCTGGGGCCGGATGGGAGCATAGACTTATTCGTCGCCGCTCTCGCTCTGGCCCTGGGAGGCGGTACAGGCGGTGTTTTTTGGAGTTTCTGCTCACCTGCAGGGAGTAGGTGTTTCGGTTCTTCCCGCAGGGGTTCTCCCTCATCCTCCTCTGCCTCATACAGTGCCTCGGAGTCCTCTACTGCTGGTTTCCCGGCGTGGTTTCCAGCGCCGTTTCGGGCGGTGGCCGAGTGCCTGCGACCCGGCGGTCTCCAGCGTGCCTTGTCCCATGCCTGCGGCAGTGGTGAAGTGGTCCCTCCAGCTGTTGTGCTTCTCCATCTTCTGGAATTGGTGAGTGTTCTGCTGCGGGGCTTGGCCCCTTCCCCGGTTTGTGTGCTTATGGCTGTGTTCTGTGTAGTGTTCGTCCTTTTGTTCCTGTGTGTTTGTTGAGTTTGGGTCTCGGATATGGATGTATGTCTGGTTTGGTCTCTGGTTGTGAGTTGGGTACGTCTCTTCTTGACGGGGTGCTTTGGTAGGGTTTATTCTTGCGTGGGTGAGTGGTCTTTTGGCCTTAAACTCTGGGTGCCCGGGGTTTGGCGGACTTAGCTCCCAAGGCTTGTTCCTTATTCTGGATCGGTGGCTGCCACCCAGTTATGGTTTTGTTTTGGTTTTCTCCCCCTTTGTTTGGTTTATTTCTCCATCTTGGTTGTAGTCTCTCTCCGCTGCTCCATTTGTCCTGGTGTATTTGTCTGATGTTTTTTCCTGTTTTGCTCCCAATCTCTGGTAGGCATGGGACTCCTGTATGTCGTGCTGGGTGCTTTAGCTGATGTGGCAGTGGGTAAGTTTCACTTGAGTCTCCGGTGAGTATCCGTTTGTCTTGCCTTGTGAGTTCTTTTCATGATGGTATTCCGGAGGGTGATTCTCCTGTGCTCTACGCTTGTTGGGGTGTGGTTTGTTGCTGCAAGGCTGACATGCAACTTTGTGAAGTGTTCCATATTTTGTGCTCGCTTCGGCAGCACATATGTTAAAATTGGAACGATACAGTAAAGATTAGCATGGCTTCCGCATGCCGCATTGGCGTTGGTCTGCTGCTTTCCTGTGGTCAGGGAGTGATTGCGTTTTCTCTGTTTTGGTTTCCTTGGGGCTTGCTAGGTGCCCTGTTTCTGATCCTTGCTAGTTTACTGAATGTTCCACGGGGAATATGGTTCTGGGCGGAGTTTTTTCCTGCAGGTTGTCTCTGGCTGCTGAGGGTGTGTGGTGTCTGTGCCCCCGCAGATGTGCCCCGGGTGCGCTAAGGGCTGACGTTTCAGTTGCTTGGGGTTTTTCATGAGTCGTGCAGTGGACAGGCCTGCTTTCAGTCCCCCGTTGCGGCTCACGGGGAGCTTGCTCTGTTCTCAGATGTGGCGGGTTTGGTTGGTTGTTGGTGTGGTTTGGTTTCCCAGTGGTGCTGCAGGGGGGGGGGTTTACCCTGGGTCTTAGTAGTAGGGGGGTTTCTGCCATGCTTGGGTTTTGTTTGCGCTTTTCCCTTGGTGTGGATGTGGGACTTTGGGTGCTATCTTTGGCAGCTCATGTTCTAGAATTGTAACGGTACTGTGTGGGTTTACGTGGCCCCTGCGCTTGATTGCGCTCTAATTTGGTGATACCTTTCTTCTTTTCTAGGGTGTGATTTGAGTGATCGTGGTGTGTTGTCGGTCTGACATTCGGTGCCTTGTCACTGCTATTATCTCTTTTTTGGCTTTTTCCTGTGCTCGGCTTGTTGCACCCAGTTCTTTGCTGTTTGGAATTACTATTTATTTTGGAGCTATGCTCCTTGGGGTCGGTACTGGGTGTTGATGTTTTGTCCCGTTTTCTCTGGCAGTGGTTGCAGAGGTTGCTCCCTCGGGTGGAGTTGGAAGGTTTGCTTGTGTGGCTGGCCCATGGGTCATCGTGCAGAGTGGTGTATTTCTTGGTCCGCTTTGGTGGGTCCTGCGACTCACGGTAAGGCGCTTGCGAGTGGTTGGTGTTGGTGTGGAGTCCGGGATGTCTACAGTCGAGAAGGGTCCAGGAGGTTCCAAATGGTCTGTGGATAGGGGATTTGTTTTTCATACTTGGAATGCCCCTTGTGGTAACCTTACGAGGCTCTGATGTTTGATTTCCTATTTCGTTTTAATAGGATGTGATGACGGAAGTTAACTGCTGTGTCACCTCTCCAAGGAGGTTCGAGATTTGGGCTGTGTTCTCCGTGCATCCAAATAACATTCTTAGTATGTGATGTTGGGTGGCTTTCCCGCTGTGCTGCGATCCAGTGGGGTGCGGTTGCCGCACGGCACATGGCAGGGGGTGTTTGCTGTTATTGTATATCTAGGGGCTGGGCCCGCGAGTGAGTGGTCTTGCAGTCGGCGACCGGTTTTTCCTATCAGCTTTTGGGTTGCTTGGTGGCGGCTGTGGGTTGGGTTTTTGGTTGTCGCTTTTGCGAAGTTTTTTCTCATCCGAGGTTTTGCGCTAGCTTTTTCGGGGCTATGCGGATGGGGCACTTCCTTTCTCCTCGTCTCCTTCCATGGGACTTGGGTGTCCCATGGAAGGAGACTGTCGGTCTGAGACTGCTTAGGCGATCCGGGTCACGCAGCTTGTGCTGCATGAGGGTCCGCGAATTACAGTTTTTTCCGTTGTCATCCGGTTGTTGACTGGGCGGCGGTGGCCCCCCCCCCCCTTTTTTCTTTTTGCTCCCCGCCCCCGATTATTCAGTTTCAGGTTTTTTGTCTGTTTTGGGTTTTGGCTTTTCTTTGATAGGATGGGGTTTTGTGAGTTCGGGATTTGCTCTCTTTTTGTATCGGGGCCGGCGGAGGTGGCTGGGTTTCCGGAGAGGGTAGCGCTGCGCGTGGGGTGCGGGCGATCTGCATGTTGTATTTTCGCCCAGTTTGATGTTTCTCATATGTGTTTTTGTTTTGAGAGCGGCTTTCCGCAAGGTGGTGTGAGTGCTGCGGCATTCTAT
This sequence comes from Hyla sarda, assembly GCF_029499605.1. Lineage (NCBI taxonomy): Eukaryota > Metazoa > Chordata > Amphibia > Anura > Hylidae > Hyla > Hyla sarda. The sequence continues at coordinate 209,159,056 of NC_079196.1, forward strand.
GGTGTATGGGCGAGTCTGAGAGTGGAGTTCACACGAGTTATTTAACAAAAAAAAATAAAAATGGTCCTGGCGGCAGGTACCTCGGATTTCCTGGAGAGGAAATGTGTTGGGTGGATTTCCTGGAGAGGAAAAGTGTTGGGCGGATTTCCTGGAGAGGAAATGTGTTGGGTGTGTCCGGGGGGCTGAAGTGGCCCCAGGTGTTAGCTATCCAGTATTTCTTGGGTGGGGGTCGGAGCCCAGTGTAGGGCTAACTGGTCTCCTCCGTGGCGATAAGAAGTCGGTGAAAGCGGGGTCAACCCGGGGTTAAGAAATATACAGGCAATGTTTTAGCCCCCTCCCCCGCATGTAAAACTTGCCAGAGGCTATAGTGGTATGTCCCATGGGTGGAGGGGAAGGAGTGCACCAATCAGGTTGTTAATAGTTTCCCGGGCTTTCAGGGGCCCTCCCCTGGGTATTTATAGCCCTCAATCTGCCCAGGACCCAGAGATTTGCCCTCCCTCCCTTTTTTGTATCTCTGTTTATTGTAAGTCACAGCTTGGCGGTAAGAAGACGGTGAAAGCGGGGTCAACCCGGGGTAGACCTCCACACAGGACGGTGTGGCAGGACCTCTCGGGTTGGTAAGAAGCCAATCGGTGTCTTTGTTACAGTTAAATTGTTATTTATATAAGTAATTTTATAAATAAAGCTGTGGCCGATCCCCACCCACGAAAAAGTTAAATTGTTGTTGTGTCAGTTATTATTTAATTATTTATTGTAGTAATGGGGAGGGGTAGTTATAGCCTGCTAGGAGCTAATTGGGTCTCAACAGTCATATAGATAGATATGAGATAGATAGATATGAGATAAATAGATAGATATGAGATAGATAGATATGAGATAGATATATATGAGATAAATAGATAGATATGAGATAGATAGATAGATAGATTTTAAAAAAAATCCAAAGAGAGCAGCACTCCTATAAGTCCATACAAAAGTGATGGGGTGGCTTCATAATGGCTGGGTGAGCCAGCCGAAATGTCGCCATCACGTTTGTGTGAATAAAGACCGTTTATTTGCACCTTATTGGAGTGCTGTTGCCTGTTCTTTTCCTAGATAGATAGATAGATAGATAGATAGATAAATAGATAGATATGAGATAGATAGATATGAGATAGATAGATATGAGATAGATAGATATGAGATAGATAGATATGAGATAGATAGATAGATAGATAGATAGATAGATAGATATGAGATAGATAGATATGAGATAGATAGATGATAGATAGATATGAGATAAATAGATAGATATATATATATATGAGATAGATATGAGATAGATAGGAGATATATAGATAGATAGATATGAGATAGATAGATGTAAGATAGATAGATAGATATGAGATAGATAAATATGAGATAGATAAATATGAGATAGATAGATAGATATGAGATAGATAGATAGGAGATAGATAGATAGATAGATAGATATGAGATAGATAGATAGATATGAGATAAATAGATAGATATGAGATAGATAGATAGATAGATAGATGGATAGACTTATGTAAGGGTCACGTGGGTGATGTGTTCATCGTCTTTTTGGGAGGGGGGGGGGTGACTGATATCATCAGGAAATGTTATAACCTCTTTCTCTGTAGTAATAAAATGTTACCTAATCGCTCCAGTAAAAGTGACCATAACTGAGGGCGTCTGCAGCTCTTAGCTGTCATTATCATGTAGCAGAGCCGGCGCAGTGGTCACTTTTGTGGTGTACCAGTACCGCATTTCATACGGTACTTATTTATCTATGGGTCCCCGTAGCCAGAGTCCCTAGGACTTAGTAATCTCTGTTAGTCAGTCCGCCCCTAGTTGCCTCTATTATAGTGTATAGATTCCTAATTTATCCATAGAATAATGTATATAGTATTATTTCTGTATATAAATGGTTAATTACTGGTTTCCATGGTGTTGCAGGGCCTTCGGGTCATGTGATGCGTTCCAAGCCTCATTCTGGATGCGTTTCAGGCCTCACTTTGGTATCTCTAGCCTCATTTTGGGTTTTGCAATGTATATAGATCCTGTGATGTAAGCAATCCCATGATACCATGTAAAGTGAGTGGCAGACGTTCGGACCAATCAAAATCGCCACGCCCCCTGCCCATATAAGGGAGCGGCGGCAATCTTATCGCTCTCTTTCTCCTGGCTCTTGATGAGAGAAGACCTATATTTCAGTAATCGCAGTGAGTTAGGCCTGAGCCTTGCGGCAACGGCTGAATGATCTAAATTATAGAGTGTGTCATCCCCTAAGCACTCTGCAGTATCACCGGACCCAATATTTCCCCTAAATCCGGACAGATCTGCACATCATTCCCTAAATTCAGAGACTATAAGTTTCATGCAAGGTCCGCAACTTCTGCCAGTCGCTAAGCAACCTAAGAACTGTTATATGAGACTGTTACTACGTATTGGATATTGCAAGCACTGCTGTAAAGTTATTCAAGTTCAAGTTAAATCTACTTGTGGACCTTCAGTCATTTCATTGCACCTATCGCTTCTTGGAAGGGCGGCGATAGGCCGGAACATAGATTCAGCATACCAGCCCTCACCCTGGCGTCACGAGTGACTGGGTTAATATTAACCCCTCATATACCAACATCATACCATCCCTACCATACACCCCCCAAGGGCTACCACAAAGCCTTTTTGGCGTTGCGCGAACAGGATTCGGGTGTGTGCCTACCATTGCCACTAGTGAAAGTGTACTCCCCCTAAGAAGTGAACTTTATTAATGTACTGTGACTTATACTCCGGAGTAAGGGGTTGCGCGCACGGTGCTGTGTGGAGGAAGTGCGCATGTAAAGTAAGGGGGAGGCGAACAGTACTGCAGAGTTACAAGTCAGTGCGGGACATACCAGCGCACGTGATCCAGAGACCCCGCCCACCAAAGCCCTCGGTGCCGCGGTGGCCATTTTGTCGGAGCCTAAGGCCAGAAACCAGCAAAGAGAGACAGCCCACCGCGGGAAAAGGTGCAGAGTGCGCCAACAGGCTAAAATCTGTGAAGAACCGGAGCAGTACGGGACTCTGAGACATCAGATTACCAAATTGAAGTCCTGCATAGAATCGCTCCAGCTGCCGATCAACGCACTCAAATTCCAATTAAAAGCTGTTGAGTTTCAGGTCACCGCTCTCAAGTTTGAAATCTACGCACTCAAGTTCCAGATTAAAGAACAATTGCGTATTTCCCTGGGACCTAGGAATCCGAGGTCTATTTAAAGTGCCAGTACAACCAATACGAAAATGTCGGAACCTGCAGTCCCACAGTCCCCACCTGAACAGCAAGGGGGCAATGCTCCCAACAGGGTCTCCACCCTCAGCTAGAAGAATATTGCTGCCCTCACCAGCACTCTTGACCTCCCAAGGGCGTGCCCTGCCTATGATGCCGGCAAGACCTCCAACACCGGCAGAACAGGACCCAACCAGTCCACCCTCAGTCTCTCCCTATGTGTTGGGAGCCCCAGTTGCTGCACCTGTCTTTTTGGGGAATCCTGTACTTCCCGCCTATAATGGTGACCCTTTTACACTAAGAGACTTTAAAGAGAAATTCTACAGCTTCTTTGCATTTTATGCACTTCCCCCTCATCAACAGGTACAACTGCTTCTGGGACAACTCCAGGGACCCGCCTTGGAAGAACTTCGCACCTGGCCAGTGGCCAATAAGGCCACAGTGGGACAGATTTTTGAAGGACTTTCTCAAGTGTTTGAATCTCACTCCCCCCTCAGAGGTACGCCTCCGACTCTATGAACAACGCCAGAAGCCAGGTGAGACCCTCCGAGCATATGCAGTGGCTTTGCAGAGCACATTAGAGGCGGTGCAGAAGTTGGATGGCATCATGCCCAATCAGGGCAATCGAGTACTGATGGACCGTTTTATAGAGGGGGCACTAAACAAATGGGATAAAGCCCAACTTAGGATGCTGGCCGTACGGAATCCCGACATGGCCTTCCCAGCCTTTAAGAGACTAGCGGTGAAAGTAATAGAATCGGGGCCTCAGACAGAAGAAATTAGTGTCCCTACTATAGACTCTCAGGGTCCTTCGCCCCAACCGCCTGTCCCTTCTCAATCTGCCCCACCAACATCTAATCCTAACCCTTGGACAGATGACTTACAAGACATTAAACAGGACATTGAACAGTTAGCCAAGGCTTTCAAAGAAATGGCAGTACGGCCAAACCCTTCCAGATCTGCAACACCACCATCTAAGAAGGCTGACCCTCGCCCTGTCACTTCACCTAGTGTTCCTCTTGTGAGACCTCCTGGAAGCCAAAGACCTGTTTGCAGTTATTGTAACAAGAATGGACATTGGAAGAGCCAATGCTGGGCTTTAAACGGGTGTCCCCTGGGGTCGAGGACCGCACCCCAGGACTAGAGATTGAAGGTCCAGAATCAACCAGCGACAAGAGAGGACTATCTATGTACATAGCTGCTTGCCTCTATGTACAGGTGATGATTGAAGGTGTCCCGTTACAAGCTCTGATAGATATGGGGTCTCAGGTATCCACTATCCCACAGGGGTTTTTCTATAAGTACTGGGGCCCAGAAAGGTTGTGTGATCCTCAGGAAGCGGACTTTAGAGTAATTGAAGGGAACGGGAAACCAGTACCCAGAAATGGTTACTGGGAGCCCACGGTGCAGGTGGGAAAACATGTGTTAGGAAGGCAAGGGGTGATCGTCACAAATGTTAGAGATGAGGGAGCGGCCGATTTCATTTTAGGCATGAATATTATGAGGCACTGTTTTGATGATATTGTCTGTGCACTGCATGCATCTCTCCCTCACTTGTCACCCCCAGGCCGGCGAGCTGCCCAACACCACCTCAAAACCCTTCAAGCAGAACAGAAGTTCGTGAACCATCATGGAGAAATCTGCCGAGTAAGGACTCAAGATAACCGAGCCATTAGCCTACAGCCACAGACAGAGACAGTTATTTGGTGCCGTGCCCGACCCGGGGTGAAAAGTCAAGATTACCAAGCGCTCTTGGAGCCCCTTCTGCTGGAAGATTGTCCCTTGGTACGAGCTGCTCGAAGCCTTGTGACCGTGCAGAATGGGAAGGTCCCAGTGAGGCTTATCAATCTCTCTCAAGTTGCTGTCCAGCTACCCAAATACACCCCAGTGGCTACGTTACACCATCTAGACATCAGAGATGTAGTCTTGAAGTCACAGATGGTCCAATCTGGACCTGACCAGAGCCCTGCAGAACCTTGGTGGAACCAGCTGCAGATAGGGGACGAAGACACCCCCAAGGAACAGGTGGAAGGAGTCATCCGGGTGGCTAAGAAACATCAAGAGGCTTTCAGCAAATTTCCCACAGACTTTGGCAGGACCGCTATGATCAAACATAGGATCCTCAGGACACTTCTCTTCTTTATTCATTGCGTGTGTGAGATGCTCTGCCTGGCCAGTAGATGCTCTTGCTAGTACAAAAGTAAACACGTAATTCTAAGAATAACCTATTAGGTTGTTTGAAAAAGTGCTCAAGGGGTAAGTAGCGTGTAGTCGATAGACCCTAGCAGCCACCCTTACTGTGACCTAGCTTAGGGGTAGCCAGAATACCTTTCGTGTACTAACTAATAGGTAACTTATTGTTGGCATAAAATGTGTGAGATAACAAAATGTCTAGTCAGCTTGAAGCTAACAGTATAGAGAGTTGAACTAATGTCTAGTAAGCTTAATAAAATGTATAATAAGTTTTATAAAGTTATATAGGAAGCTAGAAACTAAAGTATAGATAGCTCCTTTAAGTGTCTAGATAGCATTCAAATGTCTAGATAGCATTCAAGTGTCTAGATAGCATTCAAGTGTCTAGATAGCATGCAAATGTCTAAGTAGGATGTCTAGCTTAAATATAAATCATCCTGTTCTATAGCATCCTGTTCTAATTCTTGTCCTAGTCCCTCTGTCTCAGGGGACAGACGTCGAGGCCGACTTATGTTTAGTAAAGGGGTTTGTGGTGTCCCAGTACCGCATTTCATACGGTACTTATTTATCTATGGGTCCCCGTAGCCAGAGTCCCTAGGACTTAGTAATATCTGTTAGTCAGTCCGCCCCTAGTGGCCTCTATTATAGTGTATAGATTCCTAATTTATCCATAGAATAATGTATATAGTATTATTTCTGTATATAAATGGTTAATTACTGGTTTCCATGGTGTCGCAGGGCCTTCGGGTCATGTGATGCGTTCCAAGCCTCACTCTGGATGCGTTCCAGTCCTCACTTTGGTATCTCTAGCCTCATTTTGGGTTTTGCAATGTATATAGATCCTGTGATGTAAGCAATCCCATGATACCATGTAAAGTGAGTGGCAGACGTTCGGACCAATCAAAATCACCACGCCCCCTGCCCATATAAAGGAGCGGCGACCATCTTATCGCTCTCTTTCTCCTGGCTCTTGATGAGAGAAGACCTATATCTCAGTAATCGCAGTGAGTTAGGCCTGGGCCTTGCGGCAACGACTGAATGATCTAAATTATAGAGTGTCATCCTCTAAGCACCCTGCAGTATCACCGGACCCAATATTTCCCCTAAATCCGGACGGATCTGCACATCATTCCCTAAATTCAGAGACTATAAGTTTCATGCAAGGTCCGCAACTTCTGCCAGTCGCTAAGCAACCTAAGAACTGTTATATGAGACTGTTACTACGTATTGGATATTGCAAGCACTGCAGTAAAGTTATTCAAGTTCAAGTTAAATCTACTTGTGGACCTTCAGTCATTTCATTGCACCTATCGCTTCTGGGAAGGGCGGCGATAGGCCGGAACATAGATTCAGCATACCAGCCCTCACCCTGGTGTCACGAGTGACTGGGTTAATATTAACCCCTCATATACCAACATCATACCATCCCTACCATACACCCCCCAAGGTCTACCACACTTTCGTTCACTGTCTCCCCTTTCGCTTCCTCTTTGTGCGCAGGAAGCTGAGGACATGTGTATAAGGATCTAACAGCACAGCTACAGGATGTGGTGGTGTCAACCACAAACAGCTGTGTGTAACTACAACCACTTGTACACTACCGCCAGGCTTGCTGTAAACTATACCGACATGGCCGCGTTAGAACAGTATGCCCCCCAGTGTCCACCATTCTGAGGGCCTCTGCCACACGAGCCTCACTATTGTCTAATAATGACATGGGCATTAGTTTTGCACTGTGTTGCGGTGGTATGGTACACTGTAGTGGCATGGTTATCGGTTTAGTGTACGGCTCAATATGTAGGCACTCTACAGCATGGTATGGTGGCATGCAGTCAATGACACTATTTTTGGGTAGTTTTACGGCACCTAGGCAAAGCTATAAGGTAGTGGTATCCAAACTGTGGACATCTAGATGTTGCAAAACTACAACTCCCAGCATGCCCGGACAGCCTTGCTGGGAATTGTAGTTTTGCAACAGCTGGAGGTACACAGTCTGCAGACCACTGGGGCAGAGGTGGCAGTTTCACCCAGACCTGGAAAGCTACCACTATTATAAAAGTCACATGGTGCACACGGCTCTGCAAAAGGCCAAAATAGGCAGCCGCCTAGGGTGCTCTCTTGATGGGGGGCACCGCTCTGCCTGCCACAAAAAAAGTTAGAAAACCAGCATCCGAACCACTCGCTCAGCCAGCAGCACGAGGAGGAGTTTTGTTACAGTGTGTCACCCCGGTAGTAAGGAGATTACATGAGGAGGAGGTTTGTTAGTGTGCCACCCCAGTAGTAAGGCGATTACATGAGGAGGAGGTTTGTTACAGTGTGTCACCCCAGTAGTAAGGCGATTACATGAGGAGGTTTGTTACAGTGTGTCACCCCAGTAGTAAGGGGATTACATGAGGAGGAGGTTTGTTACAGTGTGTCACCCCAGTAGTAAGGCGATTACATGAGGAGGAGGTTTGTTACAGTGTTTCACCCCAGTAGTAAGGCGATTACATGAGGAGGTTTGTTACAGTGTGTCACCCCAGTAGTAAGGGGATTACATGAGGAGGAGGTTTGTTACAGTGTGTCACCCCAGTAGTAAGGAGATTACATAAGGAGGAGGTTTGTTACAGTGTCACCTCAGTAATACGGCGATTACATGAGTAGGAAGGTTCTTACAGTGTATCACCCCAGTGGTAAGGAGATTACATGAGGAGGAGGTTTGTTACAGTGTGTCACCCCAGTAGTAAGGCGATTACATGAGGAGGAGGTTTGTTACAGTGTGTCACCCCAGTAGTAAGGAGATTACATGAGGAGGAGGTTTGTTACAGTGTGTCATCCCAGTAGTAAGGAGATTACATGAGAAGGAGGTTTGTTACATTGTGTCACCCCAGTAGTAAGGAGATTACATGAGGAGGAGGTTTATTACAGTGTGTCACCCCAGTAGTAAGGAGATTACATGAGGAGGAGGTTTGTTACAGTGTGTCACCCCAGTAGTAAGGAGATTACATGAGGAGGAGGTTTGTTAAAGTGTGTCACCCCAGTAGTAAGGAGATTACATGAGGAGGAGGTTTGTTACAGTGTGTCACCCCAGTAGTAAGGTGATTACATGAGGAGGGGGTTTGTTACAGTGTGTTATCCCAGTAGTAAGGAGATTACATGAGGGGGAGGCATGTTACAGTGCGTCACCCCAGTAGTAATGAGCTTACATGAGGAGGGGGTTTTGTTACAGTGTGTCACCCCAGTAGTAAGGAGATTACATGAGGAGGAGGTTTGTTACAGTGTGTCACCCCAGTAGTAATGCAATTACATGGGGAGGAGGTTTGTTACAGTGTGTCACCCAAGTAGTAAGGCGATTACATGTGGAGGAGGTTTGTCACAGTGTGTCACCCCAGTAGTAAGGCGATTACATGAGGAGGAGGTTTGTTACAGTGTGTCACCCCAGTAGTAAGGGGATTACATGAGGAGGAGGTTTGTTACAGTGTGTCACCCCAGTAGTAAGGTGATTACATGAGAAGGAGGTTTATTACAGTGTGTCACCCCAGTAGTAAGGAGATTACATGAGGATGAGGTTTGTTACAGTGTGTCACCCCAGTAGTAAGGTGATTACATGAGGAGGAGGTTTGTTACAGTGTGTCACCCTAGTAGTAAGGTGATTACATGAGCAGGGGGTTTGTTACAGTGTGTCACTCCAGTAGTAAGGAGATTGCATGAGGAGGAGGTATGTTACAGTGTGTCACCCCAGTAATAATGAGCTTACATGAGGAGGGGGTTTGTTACAGTGTGTCACCCCAGTAGTAAGGAGATTACATGAGGAGGAGGTGTGTTACAGTGTGTCACCCCATTAGTAAGGTGATTACATAGGGAGAGGGTTTGTTACAGTGTGTCACCCCAGTAGTAAGGAGATTTCATGAGGAGGAGGTTTGTTACAGATTGTCACCCCAGTAGTAAGGAGATTACATGAGGAGGAGGTTTGTTACAGTGTGTCACCCCAGTAGTAAGGAGATTACATGAGGGGGAGGTATGTTACAGTGCGTCACCCCAGTAGTAATGAGCTTACACGAGGAGGGGGTTTTGTTACAGTGTGTCACCCCAGTAGTAAGGAGATTACATGAGGAGGAGGTTTGTTACAGTGTGTCACCCCAGTAGTAAGGGGATTACATGAGGAGGAGGTTTGTTACAGTGTGTCACCCCAGTAGTAAGGCGATTACATGTGGAGGAGGTTTATTACAGTGTGTCACCCCAGTAGTAAGGCGATTACATGTGGAGGAGGTTTGTTAAAGTGTGTCACCCCAGTAGTAAGGCGATTACATGAGGAAGAGGTTTGTTACAGTGTGTCACCCCAGTAGTAAGGGGATTACATGAGGAGGAGGTTTGTTACAGTGTGTCACCCCAGTAGTAAGGTGATTACAAGAGGAGGAGGTTTATTACAGTGTGTCACCCCAGTAGTAAGGTGATTACATGAGGAGGTTTGTTACAGTGTGTCACCCCAGTAGTAAGGAGATTACATGAGGAGGAGGTTTGTTACAGTGTGTCACCCTAGTAGTAAGGAGATTACATGAGGAGGGGGTTTGTTACAGTGTGTCACCCCAGTAGTAAGGTGGGGCATGTCAAAGGGTGGGCTAATGGGCAGAGTCAAGGGGGCAGCAAAATTAGCTTTTGATTAGGGTGGATAAAATCCTTGCACCAGGCCTACTTGTTACAGATTTTCCTCTGGGACCCAGAAACCTGAAGCTACCCCTGTATGATACCAATACTTTATGCTCCCCTCTGAAGATAGAAGCTCCAGTCCTGGTGATGTCCAGGCAGTCTGATGCACAGGTGAAACACTGCTGTGAATAGTCTGCAGAAGATTTCGGAGCGCAAGAGCACCAGGTATAGGATGGTACAACACTGCATGGATCAGTGGTTCTCAACCTGGGGTACAAGTACCCTCAGGGGTACTTAGCAGTTCTCCAGGGGGTACTTGAAAACAAATCAGTAATGGCAGCCACAGCCACTGGTTACTGGTCTGGACCACTTTGAAAGAAACGGTCGGCTGACGTCACTGCACCGAGGAGCGGAGCAGGAGGACAGCAAAGGGGAAGCGCGGGCACTGGGCTGCTGTGGGCAGTAACTACCATCAGATTTGTTGCTCCCTTGCCCCTGCAGATGGGGGACCTACTGCTATGAGCCATAACAATAGGTCCCCAGACCAGAGGAGCAGTGGAGCACCAAAGCGGGACAGTATGGAGGCCTACAACTATATATGGGGACAGTATTGGGGCCTACAACTATATAAGGGGACAGTATGGTGGACTACAACTATAAATGGGGGCAGTTTGGGGGCCTACAGCTATATTTGGGGGCACAGAGGTGGCCCTAACAACCTTATGGGGACACAAAGCGGGTACTATTACTGTGTGTGACAATAAACATAGGGAGTTTGTAAATAAGTGGGTATTGTACTGCAGAAAGGAGCCTAAAATGTTTGTTTGTCTGGTTCTGTGGAGACGTCTTGTATGGTAGAAATCTTAATGGCGGTCTAGGCCAGATAGAGAAGAAAAGAAAACAACTCCGGTTAGAGAAGACATCACCTGTAAATCGGGGAACTGGGGAGATCGGGAAAGGAACAGGGGGCCTGTTATAGAGGAAAGTAAAGCCTATGAATTATACTATAATCATTACAAAATGTCTCTAATATGGGGGTACAATTTTTTGGGCATGGGCTGTCAAGGGGTACTCAGGCACAAAAGGTTGAGAACCACTGGCATAGATGGTGTCAATGTAGTGTGCGGAGGGCGCTGGAGTGCACAGTCTGAAGGGAGAAGCTCTGGTCCTGATGATGTATGGTCAGCCTGATGCACAGGTTAAACCCCGGCAGGGAGGAGTCTTCGGAACAGTCCGGACCACCTTGAATACAAGGGTACCTGGTGGATGACAGCACCACATAGCACAGACAGTGCTACCTCTGGTTCTGGTGATGTTCAGCCAACCAGATGTACAGGCGAAATCACTGCTGGGAAGAGTCTGCAGAACAGTCCGGACCACCTGGAATGCAAGGGCACCTGGTGTAGGATGCCACTACACGGCATAGATGGTGCCAATGCAATGTCTGAAAATCCCTGGTGTGCACAGTCTGAAGGGAGAAGCTCTGGTCCTGGTGAAGTTCGTCCAGCCTGATGCACAGGTGAAAATCACTGCTAAGGGTGCGTTCACAAGGCCGTCTGTCCCCGTTTTTTTTTATCCCTGTTTCGGTTCCGCTCTTTCAGGCTGTAAATGGATTAAAAACGGTTTAAAAAAAATACCATTCATGTCAATGGGATTTTTTTTTTTACAATCCGTTTACATCCATTTGTACCCATCTGCACTCATTTCCATTTTTTGGAAGGCAGAAAAAGTAGCACATGCAGTATTTTTTCTTCCGTAAAAAAAAAAAAAAAAAATGGAAGAAAAAACGGATACAGTAAATTTAACATTGAAGTCTATGGAAAACGAATGAGCCTTTAATGTCATCCGTTTGCATCAGTTTTTTAAATCAGTTTTTTTGATCCGTTTTTATTTCTGAGCATGGTCAGAACAAAAAAAAAATGTCTTTTTTTTTTGTTTATTAACTGAACAATAACGGATCTAAACGGATACAAATGGATAACATCCGTTTGCATCCGTTATTGTCCGTTTTTATTTTTGACGGGAGAAAAACTGGACGGATCTAGACGACTGTCGCGTGATCGCAGCTTAATCTGCAGAACAGTCCGGATCACCGGGACACCTGGTATACCTCGAAGTTTGTTACCCTCATTTAAGAGGCTGAGCCTTCACTGTGCTACACTTGTTACCATTGAGCCTGTCGCTACAACTTGAGGAAAAGTTATTGCCCGGATATTTTTGCTGAAGACCCGGCACCCACTTGCCCTGTCTAGAGGAAAAGTTGCTGAGTTGCCCATAGCAACCAATCAGATTGCTTCTTTCATTTTTCAGAGGCCTTTAGGCCTCTGAAAAATGAAAGAAGCGATCTGATTGGTTGCTATGGGCAACTCAGCAACTTTAGGCCTCTGAAAAATGAAAGAAGCGATCTGATTGGTTGCTATGGGCAACTAAGCAACTTTAGGCCTCTGAAAAATGAAAGAAGCGATCTGATTGGTTTCTATGGGCAACTAAGCAACTTTAGGCCTCTGAAAAATGAAAGAAGCTATCTGATTGGTTGCTATGGGCAACTCAGCAACTTTAGGCCTCTGAAAAATGAAAGAAGGGATCTGATTGGTTGCTATGGGCAACTAAGCAACTTTAGGCCTCTGAAAAATGAAAGAAGCGATCTGATTGGTTGCTATGGGCAACTCAGCAACTTTAGGCCTCTGAAAAATGAAAGAAGCGATCTGATTGGTTGCTATGGGCAACTCAGCAACTTTTCCTCCAGACAGGTTTTAATAAATCTCCCCCATTATGTATCACTGTAAACCTAGGAACCCCAAAACACACTATAGTGGGATTCACCCCGATTCCTGTAGCTGGCAGCTAAACATGGGCTCCAGATCTCTATGACCGTGCCCGTGTCCCTATGTAAAGTGTATGTCACCAGCTGTACATAGATACAGACGGGTGCTCACTGGGTATTTTTATTCGACACAGTAAAATTAGAACAGTGATGACCATGCCTCTTAGGGACGGCGATGGAAACCCTAAATGCCCATTTAGAGGGAAAGAATTTCCCAATGGACACCAGAGTGATGCTATAGAGCAGTGGTCTTCAACCTGCGGACCTCCAGATGTTGCAAAACTACAACTCCCAGCATGCTGGTTTGCAACATCTGGAGGTCCGCAGTTTGGAGACCACTGCTATAGAAGAATCATCCATGTTTAATGCAGCACTCATGGGGTTAGTAAATGGGCTAAGGACCCTCTATAACCCTTACTACTTACTGGAGAAAGGCCATGTAACCCGAAACGTAGCTTGAAAGGGAATGTGTCACCCGAAAATGACTTATTGTTTAAATCAGGTTTTCATATTAAAGGGGTACTCCGCTGCTCAGTTTGGAACAAACTGTTCCGAACGCCGGAGCCGGCAGCTTGTGACATCATAGCCACGTCCCCTCATGGTGTCACGCCCCGCCCCCTCAATGCAAGTCTATGGGAGGGGGCGTGGCGGCCGCCACGCCCCCTCCCATAGACTTGCATTGAGGGGGCGGGACGTGACATTATGAGGGGGCGGGGCTATGACGTCACAAGCTGCCGGCTCCGGCGTTCTGAACAGTTTGTTTTTGCTGTTTTGTTTTTCTCCAATTTTCCATTGAACTATATGTTTTTAAAGCGTACCTGTAATGTCCCAGACAAAAATTATTCTTTTATATGTTCCTCACTAGGTCATGCAGATGATTTACATGTCTTTTTATGGGTCTAGCTTCTGTATTTGGCTAACAAATCCCTCAGTTCTGCTGCTTACTTATTCTGACATCCACGGCTAAGGAAGGGGCATGCCTGAGGCAAGCACTGAGCCCGCCCCCACTCACCATGTATTCACTTCCTCCCTGAGTCTTCTGTGCTGTGCTGGGTCTCTTCAACCTTTCACTACAGGCTGCACTGTATCCCCTCTCCCTTTTCATGCTGCAGTCTGATAGGAGAGGAGTGAAGACAGAGGAGTGCTAGTCCCGCCCTCACTTCCTGGGACAAAGATTCTGCTGCAGCCGGACAGGATTATGTTTTGAATGGTATGGGGACCCCTAGTGGTCCTTTTTTATAAGCCATGATTTCTATAAATAGGAGATATTTCTATGAAGTACATTAGAAAGGTTAATGTTTTGCCAAGATGTACAACATAGAAAATGTTTTTGATTCTGAAAGTGCTCATTTTAAATAATCCTGAAATCCTGCAGTTTCCATTTTGGACACTAGGCCTAGAACTAAGTTGAAGCTTCCTACTCTGTACAAATCATTTCTCAGCAGTGCCTTCCTTATCATCACAAACAGGAGTACAGTGTAAGATTATAGATACACACAATAGTAATTGCTCATGGCTCAGCCTCTACCTCCTTCTAGAACGACATTTGTAAAGGTCACCGAACATGCCCAGCCACCTTTCCCATTTTTTTTTCAATGGGACAGCTCCTGTCTATAGGTCCATGGGGCTTTCTGCAAACATATCTCTAAATGCTCGAAAAAAAAAAATTTAATCTGAAAATAATAAAACTATTCTAGATAAAACTTTGCCTAAATTACATATTTTTGTTGTAAATTTATTGTTATAAATGTTTGACTTGAATCCGTTTTAAAAAGACGGAGCCTGATAATAAAAATGTTTGATTGGCACGTATAAAAGGCGCCATTTGGTATATCTAAGGCAGCGCTTGGCACACCTGATGGTCGCAGACTTTGCTGTATGGCAGGTATAAAAGATGTGACGGCTTCTGTCCGGGCATACTGGGAGTTGTAGTTTTGCAACAGCTGGAGGCACCCTGGTTGGGAAACACTGCTATAAATGGAACACTACAAGCCTTCGGCCGTCCGGGCATGCTGGGAGTTGTAGTTTTGCAACAGCTAGAGGCACACTGGTTAGGAAACACTGCTATAATGGGAACACTACAAGCCTTCAGCTGTCCAGGCATACTGGGAGTTGTAGTTTTGCAACAGCTGCAGGCACCCTGGTTGGAAAACACTGCTTTGCAGGGAATTGTAAGATAGTCATGCCCAGTGGTCAGGTCATGTTGGGGGTTGTAGTGTTTTAGGTATAGAGTATAATAGGATTGTATTATTATATTCAGTGGTCGGGTCATGCTGGGGGTTGTAGTGTTTTAGGTATAGAGTATAATAGGATTGTATTATTATATTCAGTGGTCGGGTCATGCTGGGGGTTGTAGTGTTTTAGGTATAGAGTATGATCCAATTGGATTATGATTATATTCAGTGTTTTGTCATGATGGGGGTTGTAGTGTTGTATAGAGTATAATAGAATTCTATTATGATTATATTTAATGGCAGGTCATGTTGAGGGTTGTAGTGTTTTATGTGTGGAGATTAACATTATTGTATTATAATCATATTCAGTGGTCAAGTTATGTTGAGGGTTGTAGTGTTCCATGTATTAAGGATAATATGATTGTAATATGAGCATATTCAGTAGTCGGGTCATGTTGGAGGTTGTAGTGTTCTATGTATATAGCATAGTAGGATTACATCATGGCCATATTTAAGGCAGGTCATGTTGGGAGTTGTAGTATTCTATGTATAGAGTATAAAATAATTGCATTATAGTCCTGTCCAGTGGCCACATCATATTGGGGGTTGTAGTGTTCTATGTATAGAGTATAGTAGAATTGTTTTATAGTCATGTCCAGTGGGCTCGTCATATTGGGGGTTGTAGTGTTCTATATATAGATTATATTAGCATTGTATCACGGTCATGTCCAGTGGCCACATCATATTGGGGGTTGTAGTGCTCTATATATAGATTATATTAGTATTGTATCACGGTCACGTCCAGTGGCCACATCATATTGGGGGTTGTAGTGCTCTATATATAGATTATATTAGTATTGTATCACGGTCACGTCCAGTGGCCACATCATATTGGGGGTTGTAGTGCTCTATATATAGATTATATTAGTATTGTATCACGGTCACGTCCAGTGGCCACATCATATTGGGGGTTGTAGTGTTCTATGCACAGAGTATATTTGAATTCTATTATGAACCATTATTAGATGCCTTAGCGCATCCTTCTCTAATAATAAGAAACATGGAATTATTATTTACATTATTTCACGCTCTATAGGAGGATGAAACCAACCCCGGTGCCCACTGATAATGTGGGCGCTTAGCGCGGAGGTTGATGGTCTCTTGTGCCATTGAAAGAATAAATCTGCCCTAATGGCTTCCTATGGAGCGCGGAGTCTGCACCTCACATCTCTGATAACAGAAGACTGGGAATAAAGGGGGAGATTTATCAAAACCTGTGCAGAGGAAAAGTTGTCCAGTTGCCCATAGCAACCAATCAGATCTCTTCTTTCATTTTTAACAAGGCCCCTGCAAAATGAAAGAAGCGATCTGATTGGTTGCTATGGGCAACTGGACAACTTTTCCTCTGCACAGGTTTTGATAAATCTCCCCCATAGAGCTCAGAGCCGGAGCAGAACCATGGAAACAATGCCAGACACCACGCGAAACCCAGCCGATTACCAGAGGAACACTGCCTAGCGTCGCGCCAAATATAGCATCAGAACCAAACTCTGCAGCTCCTAGCCAAAGTACAGCACAATGCCAGCAGCCTGTACACAGCCCGACACATATCTGTGTTTGTATACACGGGGATGGATCATTATTAATATATCTTGCATTTCTTATTTACAAACATCAGTGGTCTCAAACTATATCCCATCTGAAAACTTCAACTCCCAGCATGCCCAGACAGCCGTTTGAGATTATAGTAGATATAGGAACAGTATTATAGTAGATATATTCTTGTTTATAGGAAGCCGTATTATAGTAGTTATATTCTTGTATATAGGAGCAGTATTATAGAAGTTATATTCTTGTATATAGGAGGCAGTATTATAGTAGTTATATTCTTGTACATAGGAGCAGCATTATAGTAGTTATATTCTTGTATATAGGATCAGTATTCTAGTAGTTATATTCTTGTATATAGGAGGAGTATTATAGTAGTTATATTCTTGTATATAGGTGCAGTATTCTAGTAGTTATATTCTTGTATATAGGAGCAGTATTATAGTAGTTATATTCTTGTATATAGGAGCAGTATTATAGTAATTATATTCTTGTATATAGGAGCAGTATTATAATAGTTATATTCTTGTATATAGGAGCAGTATTATAGTAGTTATATTCTTGTATATAGGAGCAGTATTATAGTAGTTAAAGTCTTGTATATAGGAGTAGTATTATAGTAGTTATATTCTTGTATAAAGGAGAAGTATTATAGTAGTTATATTCTTGTATATAGGGAGCAGTATTATAGTAGTTATACTCTTGTATATAGGGAGCAGTATTATAGTAGTTATATTCTTGTATATAGGGACAGTATTATAGTATTTATATTCTTGTATATAGGAGCAGCATTATAGTAGTTATATTCTTGTATATAGGAGCAGTATTATAGTAGTTATATTCTTGTACATAGGGGCAGTATTATAGTAGTTATATTCTTGTATATGAGGCAGTATTATAGTAGTTATATTCTTGTACATAGGAGCAGTATTATAGTAGTTATATTCTTCTAAATAGGAGCAGTATTATAGTAGTTATATTCTTGTATATAGGAGCAGTATTATAGTAGTTATATTCTTGTATATAGGAGCAGTATTATAGTAGTTCTATTCTTGTATATAGCGTGCAGTATTATAGTAGTTATATGAAGAGAGAAGGGAAAAAAAGTGGCACCAAAGAGTATATATCCCTGTACAATAATGAAATCCTAAGGCAATGCATAAAGGGCTATCCGGATGATTTGAGGTGCTGCCGTACCTGGGGGTGCAGGTATAATGTCAGATAACATAAACCATCGAGGAGAAGAAGGTAGAAAGACCGCACTCACCCACTGTACTTGCTGATAGATCGCAGATTTATTCAAAATGCAGAAAATAATTCCATAAGGTGGAGGACGTGGAGGGGAAAAAAAGCCAAACGGACTAGTTTCGCGCCAGCCGGCGCTTTCTCTGACTGGGCTACATCAGCTGGCAGGAAGAGGAGGGAATTTCAAACGCCAGAACTGATGACGTGGGAATATGCAAAAAAATAAGAAAAAAATGAACACCTGGGCATATATTCAAAATAATTATCAAAGAATGAAAAAAACGAAAAAAGCGAGGGCAAGAAAAACAGGGGCATGTTGGAAGGAAAAAATAATGCGAATTTACAAAAAAACGCTAAGATCTTGCCGGTCATTCAGTCCCATTCCTTCTAATGCCCTACTGCGCATGATCCAGCGCTCTTCGCAACGAAGTAAGGTCCTGTGTCGGTCTATTCCAGGTGAGTTCGTTTTAACCCTTTCGATGCCAAAAAATCGCATAGTGTCTGCTTCTCCTTGATGGGCTGATCTCATGTGCTCGATTAATCTAGCACAACCGTGCCCCGTGTGAATGGATCTGAGGTGTTCGCGGAATCGTATTCTTAAGGGTCTAATAGTAGATCCTATATAGAAACACATGCACGGGCAGACGATAGCATAAACGACATAGTCCGTACGACAGCACATGAAATCTCTAATTCTGACATCTGTGCTTCCTAAAGTAAAGAATTTTCCTGGCAGGAGATACTTGCAATGAGGGCAGTTACCACATTTGTGGTTGCCCAGGGGAACGGTGGAGGATAACCAGTCCTTTTCTTTTCGAGCTGTGGGTAAAGCGCTACGTACCAACAGATTGTTAATACTTTTACTTTTTCGAAAGGAGACAAGAGGTTTTTTGACTGCCGCATCCTTAAAGACCGGATCATTTTCGATAAGAAACCAGTTATTTTTTATTACTTGCTTGATGGTTTCAGCTAGCACATTGTACTTGAAAGAAAAAACGAAGCGTGGGCGATCAGAAGTGGTCGCAGATTTTTTCTTCTTTTTATATGTTTTTTTCACTAGGTCCAGTCTGGGAATAGCGGTGGCTTTTTTCAGAGCTTTATCAAGTTCGTGAGGGGGGTAACCTCTTTTTAAAAATCTACTATATAGATCCTTAGCTTGTGCCAAAAAGTCTTCGTCTTTTTTATTAATTTTACGTAATCTCAAGAACTGACTGTACGGGAGGGCTTGTTTAGTGTGTACGGGATGAAAGCTGTCATAATGTAACAAGTTACTGGAGGCGGTGGGTTTTCGATAGCCTAGTGTGAAAAAATGCCCATTTTCCACTGTGAGCATAACATCCAAAAATTCCATAGATGATTCGCTGAATTTTTTAGTGAATCTCATGTTCATTTTATTATTACTTATGTGATTTACGAAATCGTCAAATCTGTCAGGAGTACTGTCCCAAACGATCAAAATGTCATCCACATAACGGTAATATTTTATTATGTTGGAGAGAAAGGGGTTTGTATTATTGAGTATGTAGAATTTTTCGAAAATGGCTAAAAAAATTATGGCGAAAGAACATGCCACGGGTGTCCCCATGGCCGTGCCCGTGCATTGGGCATACCATTGATCTTGAAAAACAAAACAATTATTCTGGAGGATGAGGGTTAAAGCTTCACAGACAAAAGATACGAAAATATTCTCTTTTCCGGCATTTTCCAAAAATTCTTGGACAGCTAGAACACCGGTATCCTGAGGAATTCGTGTATATAAGCTTTCCACATCGATTGATGTCAATTTATAGGAATCTTGCCAGTTGAGTGTTTCCAATGACAACAACAAGTCGTCCGTATCCTTGACATATGAAGGGATGTCTACTAAAAGAGGGTGTAACAACCACTCTATATATTGAGACAATGGTTCCGTGATACCTCCTATTCCGGCCACAATGGGCCTGCCCGGGGGTTTCTCAAGATTTTTGTGTGTTTTAGGAAGAAAATACCATTTGGGGTTAATTGGATGCATAGGTAATAATTTTTCAGCATCACGTTTTTTGAGGAAGCCATTTTCGGTATATTTTCTCAGAAGGTTTTTGATTTTGTTACTAATTTTAGGCGTAGGGTCAGACTTTAGCAGAGTATATGTTGCGGCATCTTGTAATTGTCTGTGGGCTTCGTACAAGTAATAGTCTTTCGACATGATGACCACGTTCTGGCCTTTATCTGCCTTTTTAATCACTAAATCTTCCCTTTTTTGGAGATTTTTGAGGGCTAGTATTTCTTCTGCAGGTAGATTAGGAATTGATTTAGGGTATATTAATGCTCTCATTTGTTTTAGAACTTGTTTTGAAAAAATATCAAGGCTGCTGCCATATTGGATAGGTGGATTGAAAACTGATTTTACACCTCCTGAAAAAAATGATTTTGTAGATTCTTCATGTGGTTCACCCTCATCTTCTTCTGTTAAGCTCATTAATAAAGCCACTCCTTCCCAGTCTATATCCATAGGATTATTTTTTGCAAAAAATCCCAATTTTCCAATTTTTTCTTTTACTATTGTTGGAGTGTTTTTTTTAATAATTGGCGGCTGGACGAGAGTAGGGTCTTTCTTGAAAAAGCGAAAAAGGTTCATTTTTCTTATGTTCTTGTAAAGGTCAATTTCAAATTCAACTGGATCGAAATCAGATGGGATGCAGAAGTTTAGTCCTCTTGTCAAAACGCTCAAAGTTGCTTCATCCAAATTTTCCTGAGTTAGATTTATAACTGAATAGGTTTCTAATTCTGGGGAAACCACTTCACTTGCTTGCGCTTTCTGGCTGCCCGGGTAGTTGCGGTTTCGTCCTCCTCCTCCTCTCCTTGTTCTTCTTCTAAAGGGCCGGTAGTTTTTCCTGAAACTGTGTC
The DNA here is from genome assembly GCF_029499605.1 of Hyla sarda. Lineage (NCBI taxonomy): Eukaryota > Metazoa > Chordata > Amphibia > Anura > Hylidae > Hyla > Hyla sarda. Next base: position 209,179,880 of record NC_079196.1, read on the forward strand.
GGAAGTAGAGGCATTCTCATTTGATTGCTGTGTTTTTTTGTTGTATGGTCCTGTTTTTTTCTTGAAGCTTTTTTTAGGTTCCGCATGGTCGTCTGAGTTGCTGGACTCGGATTCCGTAGTCCAATAATCCCGTGCTTTTTTCTGGAATGGGTGAGTGCGTCTTTTAAGATTTTTCTTTTGTTGATTTTTATTCCAGGTAAATATTTTATTTTCCTCATAATCCTGTTTATCACGGATGTATTTATCTTTCTTTCTTTCTTTTAATTCTGATTGAATTGGAATCAAGCGTTTTTCAATCTTTTTCATGAAGGCGATATATTGGCTCTCAGTATGTCGGGTTTTTAACTCGGTCCGGGCTCTACACAGTTCCCTTGTGGTTTTTTCATATTCTTTCTCGTTGCGTTTTAAGGTAAGGGAAAGGAGTGTGAATGAATGGCTCAAATTGGCTTGTTCCCATTCCTTTATAAATTCTTCGTCCTGTAGAAATTGTGAGGGTTCCTTAAAAACTCTGAGGCCTCTTGGCACACGGTTACATTTCTTATATGATTTTAGTGAGTGAACCGACCAAAAAAGTTTTGTTTCCTTTTCGGCCAGTTGCATAGTTTTGAATTCAAGTGTTCTAGTACTTAATGATTGCGTACTATCTTTCAGATTGCATTTATCAAAAAACCCCTCCACGTCCTCTCTTCCTGAGGATAAAAAATTCTCAAAAACATCCTGTGCGGAAGCCTCCATTTCTTCCATAAGGAAAAAAAATGGAAAATCTGTAAAAATGCCAAGTATGGATGACACAGGACAATCAATGTGATCACTTCAAAAAATGAAAATATCAATGTCCGAAGAGAGAAGGGAAAAAAAGTGGCACCAAAGAGTATATATCCCTGTACAATAATGAAATCCTAAGGCAATGCATAAAGGGCTATCCGGATGATTTGAGGTGCTGCCGTACCTGGGGGTGCAGGTATAATGTCAGATAACATAAACCATCGAGGAGAAGAAGGTAGAAAGACCGCACTCACCCACTGTACTTGCTGATAGATCGCAGATTTATTCAAAATGCAGAAAATAATTCCATAAGGTGGAGGACGTGGAGGGGAAAAAAAGCCAAACGGACTAGTTTCGCGCCAGCCGGCGCTTTCTCTGACTGGGCTACATCAGCTGGCAGGAAGAGGAGGGAATTTCAAACGCCAGAACTGATGACGTGGGAATATGCAAAAAAATAAGAAAAAAATGAACACCTGGGCATATATTCAAAATAATTATCAAAGAATGAAAAAAAATGAAAAAAAACGAAAAAAGCGAGGGCAAGAAAAACAGGGGCATGTTGGAAGGAAAAAATAATGCGAATTTACAAAAAAACGCTAAGATCTTGCCGGTCATTCAGTCCCATTCCTTCTAATGCCCTACTGCGCATGATCCAGCGCTCTTCGCAACGAAGTAAGGTCCTGTGTCGGTCTATTCCAGGTGAGTTCGTTTTAACCCTTTCGATGCCAAAAAATCGCATAGTGTCTGCTTCTCCTTGATGGGCTGATCTCATGTGCTCGATTAATCTAGCACAACCGTGCCCCGTGTGAATGGATCTGAGGTGTTCGCGGAATCGTATTCTTAAGGGTCTAATAGTAGATCCTATATAGAAACACATGCACGGGCAGACGATAGCATAAACGACATAGTCCGTACGACAGCACATGAAATCTCTAATTCTGACATCTGTGCTTCCTAAAGTAAAGAATTTTCCTGGCAGGAGATACTTGCAATGAGGGCAGTTACCACATTTGTGGTTGCCCAGGGGAACGGTGGAGGATAACCAGTCCTTTTCTTTTCGAGCTGTGGGTAAAGCGCTACGTACCAACAGATTGTTAATACTTTTACTTTTTCGAAAGGAGACAAGAGGTTTTTTGACTGCCGCATCCTTAAAGACCGGATCATTTTCGATAAGAAACCAGTTATTTTTTATTACTTGCTTGATGGTTTCAGCTAGCACATTGTACTTGAAAGAAAAAACGAAGCGTGGGCGATCAGAAGTGGTCGCAGATTTTTTCTTCTTTTTATATGTTTTTTTCACTAGGTCCAGTCTGGGAATAGCGGTGGCTTTTTTCAGAGCTTTATCAAGTTCGTGAGGGGGGTAACCTCTTTTTAAAAATCTACTATATAGATCCTTAGCTTGTGCCAAAAAGTCTTCGTCTTTTTTATTAATTTTACGTAATCTCAAGAACTGACTGTACGGGAGGGCTTGTTTAGTGTGTACGGGATGAAAGCTGTCATAATGTAACAAGTTACTGGAGGCGGTGGGTTTTCGATAGCCTAGTGTGAAAAAATGCCCATTTTCCACTGTGAGCATAACATCCAAAAATTCCATAGATGATTCGCTGAATTTTTTAGTGAATCTCATGTTCATTTTATTATTACTTATGTGATTTACGAAATCGTCAAATCTGTCAGGAGTACTGTCCCAAACGATCAAAATGTCATCCACATAACGGTAATATTTTATTATGTTGGAGAGAAAGGGGTTTGTATTATTGAGTATGTAGAATTTTTCGAAAATGGCTAAAAAAATTATGGCGAAAGAACATGCCACGGGTGTCCCCATGGCCGTGCCCGTGCATTGGGCATACCATTGATCTTGAAAAACAAAACAATTATTCTGGAGGATGAGGGTTAAAGCTTCACAGACAAAAGATACGAAAATATTCTCTTTTCCGGCATTTTCCAAAAATTCTTGGACAGCTAGAACACCGGTATCCTGAGGAATTCGTGTATATAAGCTTTCCACATCGATTGATGTCAATTTATAGGAATCTTGCCAGTTGAGTGTTTCCAATGACAACAACAAGTCGTCCGTATCCTTGACATATGAAGGGATGTCTACTAAAAGAGGGTGTAACAACCACTCTATATATTGAGACAATGGTTCCGTGATACCTCCTATTCCGGCCACAATGGGCCTGCCCGGGGGTTTCTCAAGATTTTTGTGTGTTTTAGGAAGAAAATACCATTTGGGGTTAATTGGATGCATAGGTAATAATTTTTCAGCATCACGTTTTTTGAGGAAGCCATTTTCGGTATATTTTCTCAGAAGGTTTTTGATTTTGTTACTAATTTTAGGCGTAGGGTCAGACTTTAGCAGAGTATATGTTGCGGCATCTTGTAATTGTCTGTGGGCTTCGTACAAGTAATAGTCTTTCGACATGATGACCACGTTCTGGCCTTTATCTGCCTTTTTAATCACTAAATCTTCCCTTTTTTGGAGATTTTTGAGGGCTAGTATTTCTTCTGCAGGTAGATTAGGAATTGATTTAGGGTATATTAATGCTCTCATTTGTTTTAGAACTTGTTTTGAAAAAATATCAAGGCTGCTGCCATATTGGATAGGTGGATTGAAAACTGATTTTACACCTCCTGAAAAAAATGATTTTGTAGATTCTTCATGTGGTTCACCCTCATCTTCTTCTGTTAAGCTCATTAATAAAGCCACTCCTTCCCAGTCTATATCCATAGGATTATTTTTTGCAAAAAATCCCAATTTTCCAATTTTTTCTTTTACTATTGTTGGAGTGTTTTTTTTAATAATTGGCGGCTGGACGAGAGTAGGGTCTTTCTTGAAAAAGCGAAAAAGGTTCATTTTTCTTATGTTCTTGTAAAGGTCAATTTCAAATTCAACTGGATCGAAATCAGATGGGATGCAGAAGTTTAGTCCTCTTGTCAAAACGCTCAAAGTTGCTTCATCCAAATTTTCCTGAGTTAGATTTATAACTGAATAGGTTTCTAATTCTGGGGAAACCACTTCACTTGCTTGCGCTTTCTGGCTGCCCGGGTAGTTGCGGTTTCGTCCTCCTCCTCCTCTCCTTGTTCTTCTTCTAAAGGGCCGGTAGTTTTTCCTGAAACTGTGTCGGAAGTAGAGGCATTCTCATTTGATTGCTGTGTTTTTTTGTTGTATGGTCCTGTTTTTTTCTTGAAGCTTTTTTTAGGTTCCGCATGGTCGTCTGAGTTGCTGGACTCGGATTCCGTAGTCCAATAATCCCGTGCTTTTTTCTGGAATGGGTGAGTGCGTCTTTTAAGATTTTTCTTTTGTTGATTTTTATTCCAGGTAAATATTTTATTTTCCTCATAATCCTGTTTATCACGGATGTATTTATCTTTCTTTCTTTCTTTTAATTCTGATTGAATTGGAATCAAGCGTAGTTATATTCTTGTACATAGGAGGCAGTATTATAGTAGTTATATTCTTGTATATAGGAGTAGTATTATAGTAGTTATATTCTTGTATATAGGAGCAGTATTATAGTAGTTATATTCTTGTATATAGGAGCAGTATTATAGTAGTTATATGCTTGTATATAGGGAGCAGTATTATAGTAGTTTTATTCTTGTATATAGGAGCAGTATTATAGTAGGTATATTCATGTATATAGGAGCAGTATTATAGTAGTTATATTCATGTATATAGGAGCAGTATTATAATAGTTATATTCTTGTATATAGGAGCAGTATTATAGTAGTTATATTCTTGTATATAGGAGCAGTATTATAGTAGTTATATTCTTGTATATAGGAGCAGTATTATAGTAGTTATATTCTTGTATATAGGAGACAGTATTATAGTAGTTATATTCTTGTATATAGGAGTAGTATTATAGTAATTATATTCTTGTATATAGGAACAGTATTATAGTAGTTATATTATTGTATATAGGGTCAGTATTATAGTAGTTATATGCTTGTATATAGGGTCAGTATTATAGTAGTTATATTCTTGTATATAGGAGCAGTATTATAGTAGTTATATTCTTGTATATAGGAGGCAGTATTATAGTAGTTATATTCTTGTATATAGGAGCAGTATTATAGGAGTTATATTCTTGTATATAGGATCAGTATTATAGTAGTTATATTCTTGTATATAGGGTCAGTATTATAGTAGGTATATTCATGTATATAGGAGCAGTATTATAGTAGTTATATTCATGTATATAGGAGCAGTATTATAGTAGTTATATTCTTGTATATAGGAGCAGTATTATAGTAGTTATATTCTTGTATATAGGAGCAGTATTATAGTAGTTATATTCTTGTATATAGGAGCAGTATTATAGTAGTTATATTCTTGTATATGATGACAGTATTATAGTAGTTATATTCTTGTATATAGGAGTAGTATTATAGTAATTATATTCTTGTATATAGGAACAGTATTATAGTAGTTATATTATTGTATATAGGGTCAGTATTATAGTAGTTATATTCTTGTATATAGGAGCAGTATTATAGTAGTTATATTCTTGTATATAGGAGGCAGTATTATAGTAGTTATATTCTTGTATATAGGAGCAGTATTATAGGAGTTATATTCTTGTATATAGGATCAGTATTATAGTAGTTATATTCTTGTATATAGGGAGCAGTATTATAGTAATTATACTCTTGTATATAGGGAGCAGTATTATAGTAGTTATATTCTTGTATATAGGGGCAGTATTATAGTAGTTATATTCTTGTATATAGGAGCAGTATTATAGTAGTTATATTCTTGTATATAGGAGACAGTATTATAGTAGTTATATTCTTGTACATAGGAGCAGCATTATAGTAGTTATATTCTTGTATATAGGATCAGTATTCTAGTAGTTATATTCTTGTATATAGGAGGAGTATTATAGTAGTTATATTCTTGTATATAGGTGCAGTATTGTAGTAGTTATATTCTTGTATATAGGAGCAGTATTATAGTAGTTATATTCTTGTATATAGGAGCAGTATTATAGTAATTATATTCTTGTATATAGGAGCAGTATTATAATAGTTATATTCTTGTATATAGGAGCAGTATTATAGTAGTTATATTCTTGTATATAGGAGCAGTATTATAGTAGTTAAAGTCTTGTATATAGGAGTAGTATTATAGTAGTTATATTCTTGTATAAAGGAGAAGTATTATAGTAGTTATATTCTTGTATATAGGAGCAGTATTATAGTAGTTATACTCTTGTATATAGGGAGCAGTATTATAGTAGTTATATTCTTGTATATAGGGACAGTATTATAGTATTTATATTCTTGTATATAGGAGCAGCATTATAGTAGTTATATTCTTGTATATAGGAGCAGTATTATAGTAGTTATATTCTTGTACATAGGGGCAGTATTATAGTAGTTATATTCTTGTATATGAGGCAGTATTATAGTAGTTATATTCTTGTACATAGGAGCAGTATTATAGTAGTTATATTCTTCTAAATAGGAGCAGTATTATAGTAGTTATATTCTTGTATATAGGAGCAGTATTATAGTAGTTCTATTCTTGTATATAGCGTGCAGTATTATAGTAGTTATATTCTTGTACATAGGAGGCAGTATTATAGTAGTTATATTCTTGTATATAGGAGTAGTATTATAGTAGTTATATTCTTGTATATAGGAGCAGTATTATAGTAGTTATATTCTTGTATATAGGAGACAGTATTATAGTAGTTATATTCTTGTACATAGGAGCAGCATTATAGTAGTTATATTCTTGTATATAGGATCAGTATTCTAGTAGTTATATTCTTGTATATAGGAGGAGTATTATAGTAGTTATATTCTTGTATATAGGTGCAGTATTATAGTAGTTATATTCTTGTATATAGGAGCAGTATTATAGTAGTTATATTCTTGTATATAGGAGCAGTATTATAGTAATTATATTCTTGTATATAGGAGCAGTATTATAATAGTTATATTCTTGTATATAGGAGCAGTATTATAGTAGTTATATTCTTGTATATAGGAGCAGTATTATAGTAGTTAAAGTCTTGTATATAGGAGTAGTATTATAGTAGTTATATTCTTGTATAAAGGAGAAGTATTATAGTAGTTATATTCTTGTATATAGGAGCAGTATTATAGTAGTTATATTCTTGTATATAGGGAGCAGTATTATAGTAGTTATACTCTTGTATATAGGGAGCAGTATTATAGTAGTTATATTCTTGTATATAGGGACAGTATTATAGTATTTATATTCTTGTATATAGGAGCAGCATTATAGTAGTTATATTCTTGTATATAGGAGCAGTATTATAGTAGTTATATTCTTGTACATAGGGGCAGTATTATAGTAGTTATATTCTTGTATATGAGGCAGTATTATAGTAGTTATATTCTTGTACATAGGAGCAGTATTATAGTAGTTATATTCTTCTAAATAGGAGCAGTATTATAGTAGTTATATTCTTGTATATAGGAGCAGTATTATAGTAGTTCTATTCTTGTATATAGCGTGCAGTATTATAGTAGTTATATTCTTGTACATAGGAGGCAGTATTATAGTAGTTATATTCTTGTATATAGGAGTAGTATTATAGTAGTTATATTCTTGTATATAGGAGCAGTATTATAGTAGTTATATTCTTGTATATAGGAGCAGTATTATAGTAGTTATATTCTTGTATATAGGAGCAGTATTATAGTAGTTATATGCTTGTATATAGGGAGCAGTATTATAGTAGTTTTATTCTTGTATATAGGAGCAGTATTATAGTAGGTATATTCATGTATATAGGAGCAGTATTATAGTAGTTATATTCATGTATATAGGAGCAGTATTATAATAGTTATATTCTTGTATATAGGAGCAGTATCATAGTAGTTATATTCTTGTATATAGGAGCAGTATTATAGTAGTTATATTCTTGTATATAGGAGCAGTATTATAGTAGTTATATTCTTGTATATAGGAGACAGTATTATAGTAGTTATATTCTTGTATATAGGAGTAGTATTATAGTAATTATATTCTTGTATATAGGAACAGTATTATAGTAGTTATATTATTGTATATAGGGTCAGTATTATAGTAGTTATATGCTTGTATATAGGGTCAGTATTATAGTAGTTATATTCTTGTATATAGGAGCAGTATTATAGCAGTTATATTCTTGTATATAGGAGGCAGTATTATAGTAGTTATATTCTTGTATATAGGAGCAGTATTATAGGAGTTATATTCTTGTATATAGGATCAGTATTATAGTAGTTATATTCTTGTATATAGGGTCAGTATTATAGTAGATATATTCATGTATATAGGAGCAGTATTATAGTAGTTATATTCATGTATATAGGAGCAGTATTATAGTAGTTATATTCTTGTATATAGGAGCAGTATTATAGTAGTTATATTCTTGTATATAGGAGCAGTATTATAGTAGTTATATTCTTGTATATAGGAGCAGTATTATAGTAGTTATATTCTTGTATATGATGACAGTATTATAGTAGTTATATTCTTGTATATAGGAGTAGTATTATAGTAATTATATTCTTGTATATAGGAACAGTATTATAGTAGTTATATTATTGTATATAGGGTCAGTATTATAGTAGTTATATTCTTGTATATAGGAGGCAATTTTTATTAGTAAAAAACAAACATAAATATTACAGTACACTCGACCAAAAATTATCAAAACAATATCAAATATTAAATATCATACACTTCCATTACAAAAGAAACAATAATGTTAACTTAGAAAAAGCCCATTGCTTTTATATGAGAAGAAAAGTAAATAAATGAACAACACAAAAGCATCATGAAGGTAAATATCATTCTATATACACGTTCCTCCATAATGTTTGGTTCTTCCTATTCCGCCTGACCTCCAAACACTTGATCCACCTCAGCTCTGACATGATCAGGTCTACTGCTCTCCTATCATGGAAGGGTTCATTATACATGGAGACTCGGGTCCTGGTGTGCCAATGATAGTATTTTATGACAGATATGATGATATATAAGGTCTCCCGGTCAATGCCACTTACACTAGATGTTACACCGTAAATTATTTCTGAGTATTTTAGGGTCTGTAGTCTCGGGATTCTTAGCTTGTTGGATATCGTCTGCCATATGTGTCGCCCTCCCCAGCACTCCGATATAAAATGTGTCATGGTCTCCTCCTCCTGACACCCTAGGGGACACTTCCGATCAGACAGACTCAGGTATTTTAAATTCCCTCTTACGAACAGTTTCCCATGCAGTGACAGCCAGGCAATATTATGGAATTTTTTCGGTAGCCTCACACTGTTAAGAAGCCTCAGACTGTCCCGTAAGATGGCGGATGTACAGTCCCTTAGTGCTGGCTGTAAACAGAAGAATGTACTGCACACCCTGACATATAGGTCCTTACGGGTCTTACTCTCAATATAGGACTTCTCAATGCGCCATCTCTTCAGACATCTGAGCCCGTATTCCAGGTACGGGGGGAGGTAGTCACGCGTCCATCTCCCCCTCTTGAGACTGCCGCCTCGCACCCAAGACTCTGCAAAAGGCAATATCCAGTCCCTGATACTATTCGCCCACAGGGAGCTGTTGTTTGAGTCCAGGCAACCAAAATTGACTTTTAGAAACATGGAGTCAAAGAACACCCTTGGATTCAGCATATCCAACCCACCCTCTCTCCTCTGTAGGTAGGTGATCCCTCTTTTTATTGGGTTCAACCTGTTCCCCCAAAACATTTGGAAGAACAGGCTAAAGAGCCGAGCGGGGAAACATTCTGGCAAAGGAAAAACGACAGAGACATACAAGAAGACGGGGACCAGGTAAGTCTTCAACATTTTAACCCTTTCTCTATAGGTCAGCCTCCAGTTCTTCCATCGCTGAACCTTTGCATTTCCGGCTTCCAACTTCTCTTCCCAATTTAGTTTGGCGTTATCATCCCTCCCGAATTTGACCCCTAGGATTTTAATATAGGTGGAGGCTCTCACAAATAGGGGAAGATCAAAGTCTGGATCAGAATCTGATACCCAGAGAGCTTGACTCTTCTCTAGGTTGACCAGAGACCCTGAGGCCTCTGAGTAACTTCTGATGGCCGCAGACAACATCTCCACCTCACGAGGCTCAGATATCGCTACAGTCACATCATCCGCATAGGCAACAACACTCAGGGGCAGGCAGTGGGGGACCGGCACCCCCTGAAAACCACACTCCTGCAGTGACCTCAGAAATGGGTCTAAGGCAAATACATACAGCAGCGGACTCAGTGGGCAACCTTGTCTCACCCCCGCCTCAACCCTGAACGTGTCACCCTGCCAACCATTGATCAGAGGAAAGCTCTCGGCCTCACAATACAAAGTCTTCAGCCAATCGATGAATTGTCCCGGAATACCGTACTTTGACAAAGTGGCCCATAGATACTCGTGATCTACTCTGTCAAAGGCTTTAGCCTGGTCAAGACTGACAACATATCTCCCACACCTCAGAGCTTTACATCTCTCAAACATCTCCCTTATGGAGATCACTGCCCCAGAGATGTTCCGCCCTTTTACTGTGCCATACTGACAGCCTGCCAACAGTGTCGGGGACAGACAAACTAACCTAGAAAACAGGATCTTTGCCAGAATCTTCCTGTCGACATTCAAGAGGGCAATCGGCCTCCAGTTCTTGATGTCACTCGGCTCTTTACCTTTCGACAGCAGAATCAGCGAGGACACTCTCATGGATGGAGGCATCAGGTGACTTTCTAGACAATTTGTGTAAACATCCACGAGGATTGGAGCCAAGAGGTCTCTGAATGTCTTATAGAATTCTGCTGTTATCCCATCCGGACCTGGTGCCTTCTTCACATGTAACTTATCAATGGCCTCTTTGACCTCCGCCACCGTCAATTCTGCTGTCAAAGGAGAAAAGTCCAAATCATTAGTATCAGGGAGCGGAGTTGTCTCCAAGAATTGGGTCATCTTGTCTCTATCCAAAACCTTCCTCTGAAACAAGTCAGCATAGTACGATCTCACCACCCCCAGGATACCCTCCCGAGATTCCTGCAAAACACCCTGGGAGTCAGTGAGACCGGTGACAGATTTATTTGCCACCCGCTCCCGGCAATTCTCAAAGGGATCAGGAGACCCTAAGGACCCATAATCCCGTTCAAGAACCAGGGAGGTATACCTGCTGTACTGATACTGTCTTATTTCAGATTTCAGCCGGTCTATCCTTTGTTGGTCCCCACCCACCAAATATAATGACTCCAATTCTTTGCGCAGCTTGAGATACTGGCCATACTTACTCCTCCCCTTTTTAAAGGACAGTCTCTTTAAGAGGGTTCTGATCTCATCCTTGACATCCTCCCACCAGGCGGCCATATCATCATAGAAGTCCACCCGCTCTAGCTGGCTCTGCATGAAGGAATAAACACATTCCTGGACGTAGACATCCTCCAAGATACTGGAATTAAGCTTCCAGAGCCCCCTTCCAATATCTGGGCGCTTACTGACACCAAGGCAGAAAGCTAAGGCCATGTGATCTGAATAAGGGACAGTTCTCTCATTCCTATCACTAATAAATTCTTCAGGTCCCACAAACGCCATATCTATTCTACTGCTCCTGTCAGAACATGAGTATGTTAGTTTCGGTTTCCTTCCACCCTGTGTGAAGACATCACTCAGACCAGCCTGCAATATGATGTTATTTAGGACCCTGGAGTCCCTGGCCACCGCTCTACCTGAGGACCTGTCACCCGATGTCCTAGTGACATTAAAATCCCCGGCCATGATTACAGGAACAGATGTGAATAGATATGGTTTTACCTCATTAAATAGCTGGACCCTTTCGGTCACTGTCTGCGGGCCATAGATATTTATGAGCCGGAGTCTTCTACCTTGGATGGTGACCTCCAGGATCAGACACCTTCCCATAACGACCTCTGTCATCCTATGTACAGTCACATCCCTGGTGGTAAACAGTATGGCCACCCCGGCATAAGGCTCCACAGCCAGTGACCAGAAAGAAGGACCAGACGTCCATTCCCTCTCAGCCTCACGTAAATACCCCGAAGAAGTCAGGCGCGTCTCCTGCATAAAGATGATATCTGTGTCTAGATCCCTAAGATGGTCATAGACTACGCGCCGTGTCCTCCTCACTTTAATACTGTTCACATTACTAGAAGTTACCCTTATAGTAAACCCAGCCATGATAAGAAAGAAGAGCAGAGACCTGACCCCCATTATCACAAGTCAGAATCTGAGTCCTGCTGTCCACCACCTGTCTCCATGTCTGACTCTACCTGAGGTTTTACACTCGGGGGTTTCTTTTTTATTGGGGGTTGGTCCCTTGTGTCAACGTCACAGTCATCCTCCATTCTTTTCAATTCAGTGTCCAGATCTCCCTCGGACTCTGACAGGACCTCGTACCTGTTGGACACGACCATCACTCCTGCCCTGTTGTCCGCCCTTTTCTTCAGACTTTGGCCGGAGCTGTTCTCCCCCTCAGGCCTGCGGGAGGACTTGTCTTTTTTCCTCCTTTTATTTTGCTGTATCCTATTCCCCTCAGACACAGAAGTGGACACCCCCGGCTGCTGCTGGTCTTGTGGTACAACCTCCATGTCCCCCTGTGTGCTCTCTGACTGCTGAGGTGTTGGTGCAGTGTTACTCACATCTGTCTGGACCTCCTGTCTGGTCAGAACAGGGTCCGATAACAAAGCCTCCTCCTCTACGGCCTCTGCCCCCGCCACAAGGTCCTCATCAGGAAGCTCCCGGCAGATGTTGTGCCAGGCATTGGGACAGTCCCGGTGAGGGTGACCGATCTCACCACATAGATTACATCTGATGTTGTGACAGTCAGCACTTAGGTGACCAGTCTCACCACACAGGTTACATTTTACCACTGTGCAGGTGTTAGCCAGATGCCCAGGTTTACCACATTTAAAGCACTTTCTGGGCTGACCAGGGTAGAAACAAACGCCCTTCTCTCTACCAATAAAGAAGGAATTTGGCAGATGTTGGGTGATGTTCCCATGTTGGCGCAGCTTCACCAGGACCTTCCACCCTCCAGTCCAGATACCGTCATCATCTCTGTTCTTGGTGAGATCAGACACCAGGTCACAATGTCTGCGGAGCCACACCACAATGTCCTGGGGAGGAACAGCTTCATTCCAGAAGATGATATTAATGATGACGGTATCTGGCTTGGATATGGGAATAAAACTGAATTTACTCCATCCCTCTGCGTCTCTGAACCTAGGGAAGTTGGACCAGAACCTATCCAGATTAGACATTAGCTTAAAGCTGACATCATAGCCCTGTCTATCTGGTAGGTTTATTACCGCCAAGATGTCCGCTGGCACAAACCCCATCTGGTGGCACAGGAGCTCCCTCACCACAAACCTCCTATCCGGAAGGTCCTCCTTGGCACCTCTGTGCCGAAATCTCACCACGTTCCTCCTTTTAAATGCCTGGCCAGTGTAATTGGGGCTGGAGGTGAAGGATGGAGCACCACGGCTCCAGGCATTTCTAGGAGGAACCTGGCGGGTAACTGTGTCCTGTCTTACAGGGTTGGGGTCTACTCTAGGGGCCCTGCCACAGCTGCTGTACTTGTGGGTAAAGGGGGGAAATCCTGCACAGTATTGTGTACCACATCACCTGTCCCATCCACCTCTATATCATTATCAGACATTACACCCCACACAGATTGTGCACCCCCTCCAGCCACCAACCCCTCAGGAACATCACAGTCCGCACCCCCAGTCTGTGCCCCAACATCATCACAGTCCTCACCCCCAGTCCGTGCCCCAACATCATTACAGTCCTCACCCCTAGTCCGTGCCCCAACATTAGAGCTCTGCTCCATCACCCCATCACCTTCATACACCGGAAAATGTTCAATGTCCTCCTGATGCACTGGGACTTGTAGTGCCTCTGCTGGTAACTGAGTTGCAGGCTCAGGAACAGCTGCAGGTCTCTGAGGTTGCTGCTCCTCGGGCTTATGAACATGCCGATCCTTGAAGGTGAAACTTGGGGCTTTTATCAGGGGTCTTGTCACCTGCTGGGGCTCATCTGGGGTGATGTCTGCTTCCACATCGGATCTAGGCTCTGCACCAAAACTCAGCTGGTACTGGGAAAAGCGTTCCTTGTTCCTATAGGATTCCGCTAAGGGTCCCATCCTCTCCAGTATAGAGTCCATCTCGCTCACTATGGTGGCCAGTTCTGTGCTCAGTGCATACAGTTTATCATCATGCATGGACTTGTACTGTGGGTTCGCAGTCCTTAGTTTGTATATACAGTCAATCTGCATTTGCAGCATTTGTTTTTGGTGTTTCAGCTCCTCCATCCTCCTCACCAGTGCAGGGATCTCCTCCGCCAGCTGTAGCTCTGGTGCCCGGGTGGTCTCTTTGCCCTGCTGGAGGGGTCTGGAAAGTCTCTCAGGCTGGGTAAACACACCGGAGCCTTGGCTGGTTGTGTCTTCTGAGGCCCGGCCACATACATTAGGGTCTGGGGCAGGAACAGTTTTGTAAACACTTTCATATTTCTCCACAGATTTCCCAGGTGTCACCTCCATGGACTTGTCAGTATTGTGGCTCTTACCTCCGGCCTGGGATCTTGTGCGGCCTGAGCGGGCCATGCTGGAGACCACCTCTTGCTGCTGCAGGTTCTCCTGTAGTGTTTGTCTCTCCAGTGATGTCCTCCTCTGCCTCTGTGCTGGAGAGTGGAGCTGCACACCTGCTGCCTGTGATCCACTCTGCCCCAGCTCCTGTGCACCTCCATGGCCTCTGTTAGCAGACTTTTGAGTTCCCACAATGGATTCTGTCTTGAATTCAGTCATATTACCATCACACTGTACACCATGGCTGGCAGACTGTTCCACATCACATTCCTTACACATACCTGCTGCTGCTTTCTTTTCTTTACATACATCCATCGCTGTATTTTCCTTCTTTACAATGGCTGGACTTACATGCTCAGTATTCTTCTGTACTGGAATGACTTTAGGATTTACATCCACATTAGAAGAAGCCTGGGAGTTTTCCCCCAGTGTAGGCCGAGAAGCCTGGGCCTTGCTTGGGGAGCTTCCCCGCCCTGGGCTTGCTCCAGACATGAGGAGAACCACAGACACACAACCTCACAGCTAGGAGGCAGTATTATAGTAGTTATATTCTTGTATATAGGAGCAGTATTATAGGAGTTATATTCTTGTATATAGGATCAGTATTATAGTAGTTATATTCTTGTATATAGGGAGCAGTATTATAGTAATTATACTCTTGTATATAGGGAGCAGTATTATAGTAGTTATATTCTTGTATATAGGGGCAGTATTATAGTAGTTATATTCTTGTATATAGGAGCAGTATTATAGTAGTTATATTCTTGTATATAGGAGACAGTATTATAGTAGTTATATTCTTGTATGTAGGAGCAGTATTATAGTAGTTATATTGTTGTATATAGGAGCAGTATTATAGTAGTTATATTCTTGTATATAGGATCAGTATTATAGTAGTTATATTCTTGTATATAGGGAGCAGTATTATAGTAATTATACTCTTGTATATAGGGAGCAGTATTATAGTAGTTATATTCTTGTATATAGGGAGCAGTATTATAGTAGTTATATTCTTGTATATAGGGAGCCGTATAATAATGGACTGTGATATTATAGTAAAGATACTAAGCTTAGTAAAATGTCAAACACTTTGCTGATCCATAAATGTGCTCCAAGTAGTTGTCACGTCCCTTCCTCCACACCCTATGGCATCTCATATAAAGTGTTACTCAGCAGGGAAGGACAACGAGCACAGTAAAGAGTAACCCCGCAGGTCATGGAGAAGATGAAATCTCTGCTCCACCCCGAGGCATGCTGAAAATGTCATTCACAATAATAGGCAGCAGACATGTTTCTTTATTATGTACTGTATCATTGATCTCCATATTAATACTGAATTGCTCTGTAGGGATTTACTATGACGATATTTTGTGCAGCTTCCGGGACAGTGTTTCCCAACCAGGGAGCCTCTAGCTGTTGCAAAACTACAACTCCCAGCATGTCCGGACAGCCAAAGGCTGTCCGGGCATGCTGGGAGTTGTAGTTTTGCAACAGCTGGAGGCATTTGGTTTGGAAATACTGTTCTGGGAAGTGGGAAGATGAGTTTCCTCAGCCGCCATGTCAGCGGTCTTGCAGATGTTTCGAATCTCTTCAGTTCTGCAGATGTTATCTGGTGTGTGGATGGAGAGACTGAGGACCACACAGTCACTGAGGGAAACCTGAAGCTACCGCTCATAGCAACCAAAAAGGGCCTTTGATATGCACATGTGGTGGCCCAGTACAGGAGGTGTTACCCTGTGCTCCTGCTGTCCTGTCAGGCAGCCTCCTTCAGTGTCCCCTGCACTTGTTTCCCCATTGTAAATATATTTTACCATGTAAAGTGTTATAAAATGTAATGTTGCTTTAAGAGTTATACCATGTGATATGTCATGTGATTGTTACCCAGGAGGTACCAGTGACCAGGTGACCCCAAGAGTGACCTATGGGCTCCCTGCTAGTCTCCCTATATAAGCCCTGGATGGAGCTTCTCTCTTTTGGGGCTTCGCGTTCTTGCTTCCCGCTGAGGTCCAGTGCAGTCTTGTCTAGTCTGTGTGTCCAGAGTGTTGGAGACCTCAAAGTCCAGTCCTGCAGCCACCATCAAGTCAAATAAGATAAAGTCACCGCTTTATGAGTCAAGTCAGTCCCTGTCATCTGTCAGCGTGGTCTACATTCAATTGTCCAGTCCTACTACAAGTCCCAGCAAGCCCTTAAGGTCTCTGAGTCACTGGTCACCTCCGTGGGCCCTGGCTGAACTGTATAGACTTTACCATCTGTCTACCCTCTGTAAAGCTACCGTTGTCCGTAATTTGGTGTCAGAGTCTTTATTGCTCCCATGCCTAGCCCAGGATCCAGCGGTATACCTTTGGGTGGTTATAGGCTAAACCACGCCCTGGCGTCACGAATACAAGGGGTTAATGCCATCTGCCCCTAGGGTAACAACATCTGCCCTGCACCACACACCCCACCACCACACATCAGATTCCATAAATCTCTACAAAATGTCTTCCCCTGACATCACATCCTATTGTGGCCTTTAGGTTAATGTACATGATCATAAAGATTCATGTTGTGTGGATCTGTAATATGGAATCCGTAGTCTACTAGTACAAGCACAGGCAACCTTCAGCACTGCAGATGTGTTGGACTACATCTCCCATAATGCTCTGGCAGCAATATGGCTGTAAAAACATCATGGGTAGGGTTGCCACCTGGACGGCATTTTACCAACGCCAAGTTACGGATAACAGTATCTTTACTAAGGGTAGACAGATGATACAGTCTATGCAGTACAGCCAGGGCCCAAGGAGGTGACCAGAGATACAGGGGGACCTCGCAGGCTTGCTGGGACTTGTAGTATGTAGAGTCGAGACACTTTAGTGCAGGCCACGGTAACTATATAGAAGACTTGACTTGACAATTGACATAAAGATAACTGAGCTTACTTGAGATGACTTTATCTTACTTGAGATGACTTTGTGGCTGCAGACTTTAGGCTTGAGGCCTCCAATGCTCTGGACACACACACTGAGACGACTGCACTGGACCTCAGGAACAAGAGCTAAGAGCTACAAGAGAGAGACTGCAGCCCCTCCCCTGGTTTTTATAGGGGAGCTTAGCAAGGATCCCATCGGTCACTTGGGGGGGGGGGGGGTCACCTGGTCACTAGTGCCTCCTAGGTAACAAGCAAATGGTATAATATTTAAAGCAACAGTACACTAGTAATACAAACATATATACAATAGGGGTTACACTGTAAGGGGGGCCCTGAGGACATGGAGGGACAGGGCAGGAGAAATGTACGGGGACACACCTACTGGGCCACCACAAACTCCCCTTCTTTAATGAAGTCGCCCTCAATGCCAAGTCCTGGAGGGCGGAGAACCGGAATGACCACATGGGCCACAGACAGTTCCTGGGGCATTTCAAACAATGTCCATATCCAGGTCTGAAATTAGTAATTGGATGCATATAAAGAGTCCTTGTAGCATAAAATGTCCATACACACTCAACTATATGAAGACTTGTTAACCTTATAACTATTTTAAGGGTATGACTCTAATACATTCTACATGACAATAGACACAACTTAAATAGATTGGGCTGCCGGAGGCTTTTTACCCAATGCCTTGGCTACTGGGGTCCCTCGGTAAACAAACTTCTCCACAGAACGCTATGCATTGCTAGACAACATTAGACATTTGTTACCTTATTTTTGTACGTGCGCAGTGGGTTAACAGGAATACCTTCTGGCCAGTAAAGTATCCTGGGCTAGTGGACACAAGAAAATATTAGACATTAAACATTATAAACATTTTTTGGACTGTTAATATTGTAAATACTACAGCCCTATTGTGATTATAGACATATGTGCATGACTTAACGTGGTGTCAGTGGACTATGTGTAGCACAGGACTTTATGTGGTATTTTAACCTTTATAATATTGCCCTGGCGGTGAGGTAGTAGTGACGTCCCTCCTGACTGGGTCAGGATACCTCCCATAAAAATCGCCAGACACAAAAACACTGTACACTTTGACCTTGATGCACAAACAAGTTATATACATTTTAATACATTACGACAATTATAGCACATTAGCACAAAATATATTACTACAACAGGAGATTATATATAGACATAGGTCCATTGTACCGCTCCACAGTCCAGGTACATTATAGAGTTCTTGGCAAAGAATCTCGGCTAAGAGCCGGGCACAGAGCCGGGCAACAAAAAATCTTGGCAAGTTCGTCAGGTGCTGTACTTGAACGTTGCTGTAGAAACCTGAAACAACAAAAAGTATTCTCACAAAGAACACAGTTAGTCTTTTTGACCAAAAGGAAAAAGTTACTTGACTAACAAGATTCTCCTCAACATGGCATCTTTTCATTCCAGCCTCGCCGGTCGGTTTGCTTCCTAGGTTGTGACATGAACTGGGCCCCCTCCATGGGGTTGAGATGTGTTTTCCATGAGACATGGCACAAACGGGACTCGGTTTGCACCACTGGGGGATGAACAGTTGGTGTCTGGTGAACCGGCCAAACCTCTGCAACAGCTGGAGTAGGCCGAGGCACTTCGGTTGGTACCTGCTGATTAGGCCAAACCTCCTTGACCACAGGAGTAGGCCTGGGCACATCCTCAGATGACTCTGGCAGATATCTTGGAGCCATAGCAGGCGCCTCGGGCATGAAGACCTCCTCTCGGGCAGTACCTTTGACTTCCGGTGACAACAACACAAAGGGATCTGCGTTCAATTTGTCTGAAGGGAAATAAGTGAATGGAATCTGCGTTGGATTCTTCGGATGGGTCACCACAGCTGCCCACTCTCCTCTCATGCTCTGCACAGGCGTGTACTCCACAATCTCCCCGCTCTCAAGAGAATGCATTGCCGGGGGGAGATAGTCCCTCTGTACTGCCCGTCGAATGACTAGGATGGTTCCTCCATAACGGCAGTCCATAAGGGTGCCAGACCCCCGTACCATGTCAAACTTCCCCACCATCGCGTGGCGGCATTCCAGGGGTGGCTCACCCTATTGGGGATGCTCCAATTTTCTTATGTACAGGGCCCCCAGGGTTTTAATGTCTTGCTGCTGCGCCTGTCACACCTCAAATGGCAGCAGCTTCGACCCATACGTCTCCATTCTCTGAGCCCTCAGTCCCTCCACAATTTCAGCCACTTCAGCTTCTCTTTTGGCCCTTTCGGATTGGGCCAGAGAAACTGGGGGATGGGACTTCCCTGGCAGGGGAAGAAGGTGCTCCCTCGTGTATCGGATCAAACTGGGCTCATTACCGAATAACCACTTAGGCAAAGGTGGTGATGGTGGACGGTCAACAGACTTCGAGGCCTGGGGGGTTTGCTCAGGGCTAGGGGTGGAAGGAGGGGTAGAAAACACGGCCTCAGCCGGGGAACTTACTTCCGATTCTTTTGTCAGGATTTCGGCCCAGGACCCCCAGGTCTGGTGGTGAGGGGACAGCCTCACCGGCAATGATGCACCTCATGACTTGGATGTTTCCTCCAGTCCCTGTTGTCCTCCGGCAGTGGGACTAGGTGGCAGGCCTCCTCGGCACCGGGGTAAAGATGTTGCAAGCAATCAGCCAGTTCTTGGAACAGCTGCGCCGCAGCAACTTGCTGGGCCTCCGGTGCCATCTTGGGTCTCTCCACACGTGCGCTTACTTGTTCCGCCATGTTACTCCTCTCTGCGTATTCCAGTATACTGTGTACCTCGGGCCGCGTGATCCCTTTTATATTGGGCTCCAAGAAAATGGCTGCCGGCCGGAAGGGCGTCAGTGGAGCAGCGCTGACTTCTGCTCCCCCGGCAACAAGAGTCGGATGTTCACAGTTCCGCATGGAGACAGCGACATGATTTCTACGCTCAGGGGCGGGGCGTTGACCAGCGCGGGACATTTTCGCATGCTTCTCCGGCACATCTTTAACTCGTTCAGGTACAGGCAATGCTGGATAACGTGACATGGCTTCTGTTCTAATTTTGCACATAGTTTTTGCGACTTTAGCAGTTTTCAAAACAACAGGCAGCAAACTTTTCTTCACCTCCCCCTCTATTTCACAAGCGCCTCGGTTAAAACACATCTCAATGACAACAGTCCCGTTCACTTTCTGTCGCAAACTTCTGTCGCATCGGCATGTGATTTTTGCGAACAGCTTTGGACACAGTTCAGACTAGGGGGAGAGGACTTGTGGATATGGCGCACACCAGTATCCTGTTCGTGACGCCAAAAGTTGTGGTATAGCGGGGTGCAATGCAGGGCAAATGTTTTAAGCCTGAGGGCATGTTATTAACCCCTTCATGTTGTGACGCCAGGGCGTGATTTAGCCTTAACCACCCGAAGGTAATACCGCCGGTCCTGGGCTAGGCACGGGGGGCAATCAATGCCAAGTTACGGACAACGGTAGTGTTACTGAGGGTAGACAGGTGATACAGTCTATACATTACAGCCAATATTCCAAGGAGGCTGCAGACTTTAGGCTTGAGGCCTCCAATGCTCCGGACACAGACACTGAGACGACTGCTCTGGACCTCAGCAGGAATAGCAATGAGCTAAGAGAGAGACTGCAGCCCCTCCCCTGGTTTTAAAGGGAAGCTTAGCAAGGATCCCATAGGTCACTTGAGGGGGTCACCTGGTCACTAGTGCCTCCCGGGTAACAAGCACATGGTATAATATTTAAAGCAACAGTACACAAGCAATACAAACACATATACAATAGGGGTTACACTGTAAGGGGGGGGGGGGCTGAGGACATGGAGGGACTCTGCCTGACAGGGCAGGAGAAATGTACGGGGACACGCCATCCCTTACTGGGCTACCACAACTGTGACACAGGGAGAGATGAAGGGACAATAAACAGGGAGACATGAGGGGAGATCAATGACTGTGACACCGGGAGTGATGAAAGGACACTAATGACTGTGACACAGGGAGAGATGAGGGGACACCAATGACTGTGACACAGGGAGAGGTGAGGGGACAATAATGACTGTGACACCGGGAGTGATGAAGGGACACTAATGACTATGACACAGGGAGAGATGAAGGGACACCAATCACTGTGACACAGGGAGAGGTGAGGGGACACCAATGACTGTGACACAGGGAGAGGTGAGGGGACAATAATGACTGTGACACCGGGAGTGATGAAGGGACACCAATTACTGTGACACAGAGAGAGATGAGGGGAGATCAATGACTGTGACACCGAGAGAGATAAGGGGACAGTAATACATAACACACAAGAGGGAGATGAAAAGCCCTGACTTAGTGCCAGCTATCCATGAGTTAAACCCGGCGGTTTTCTACTATTCACCAGAGCGCTAAATCCGGGATGGCATCTTCTGAGGGAGTCATTGTCTCACTTTCTGCTGCCGAGACCGCCCAGATTTCTTAGTAATCAAGTAGCGGGGCTCACAAGATGCTAATTATTCTGTAAAAATAGATCCTGCTCTTTCTTCACACATCTTCTAAGAGAACAGAAGATGATCCACATCCTTACAGCCACGGAGGGAGGAAGACGCCGAGGATTAACCCCATCCCGGCCGGAGCCGCCTGCCAAGACGTCTTGTATTTATCATAATTGTTGGGCCTATTCTCTAATAAGGTCACCACACTCCCAGTCGGCTGCCAAGATAATAAGGACAGATGAGCGCTCAGAGCTGAGCAGCCGCGCCATATTATCTGCTTAATTTGTGCCCAAAAAGCCAGTTTACTAAGTAAAAGGGCCCATGTCGACTAAGCAGTGCTCCACCCGGTGCCCACCGCAGCTTACGGTATATCCCGTTCACGCCGAGCAGTTTTTATAGGGTCCATCCAGTATATTCATTGTCTAATATACTTTGAGGGGAGTGTAGATTTATCATTAAGTACAGATTTTTGCGCTAGGCGAAACCTGCTGCGCAAGCGTGTGGTATTTTCCAGTAGCCGCTCAAATTTTTGTTTATGTTTTTTGAAAATTTGCGCAAATTATAGGAAACCCCCTGGAGATTTTTTTTTTGCATCATTTTTTTTCCAAGCGCAAGGGAGAATAATAATAATAAGATTAACATAAAATTATAAATAATTACCAAAATTTAGCTGCAAAATTTTTCGAGGTGTAAAATAAAAACGCTATTTTGCTGTTGATAAATTCCTCGCTATTCCCTCTGCATGCTGTCAGTGAACATGAACATCTACTGCAGTGTTTCCCAACCAGGGCCAAGGCCGGCAGCTTCCTAGAGCGCCCTCCTGATGGGGGCACTGTTCTGTATCTGAACCACTCAACCATCTCATCAGCCAGCAGCACCACGATAAGACTCCCCCCCCACCCCTCTGATGTGTGCCACCCCAGTAGTAAGGTGATTACATGAGGAGGAGGTTTGTTACAGTGTGCCACCCCAGTAGTAAGGAGATTACATGAGGAGGAGGTTTGTTACAGTGTGTCACCCCAGTAGTAAGGAGATTACATGAGGATGAGGTTTGTTACAGTGTGCCACCCCAGTAGTAAGGAGATTACATGAGGATGAGGTTTGTTACAGTGTGCCACCCCAGTAGTAAGGTGATTACATGAGGAGGAGGTTTGTTACAGTGTGCCACCCCAGTAGTAAGGAGATTACATGAGGAGGAGGTTTGTTACAGTGTGTCACCCCAGTAGTAAGGAGATTACATGAGGATGAGGTTTGTTACAGTGTGCCACCCCAGTAGTAAGGAGATTACATGAGGATGAGGTTTGTTACAGTGTGCCACCCCAGTAGTAAGGTGATTACATGAGGAGGAGGTTTGTTACAGTGTGCCACCCCAGTAGTAAGGAGATTACATGAGGAGGAGGTTTGTTACAGTGTGTCACCCCAGTAGTAAGGAGATTACATGTGGAGGAGGTTTGTTACAGTGTGTCACTCCAGTAGTAAGGAGATTACATGAGGAGGAGGTTTGTTACAGTGTGCCACCCCAGTAGTAAGGAGATTACATGAGGAGGAGGTTTGTTACAGTGTGTCACCCCAGTAGTAAGGTGATTACATGAGAAGAGGGTTTGTTACAGTGTGTCACCCCAGTAGTAAGGTGATTACATGAGGAGGGGTTTGTTACAGTGTGTCACCCCAGTAGTAAGGAGATTACATGAGGAGGAGGTTTGTTACAGTGTGCCACCCCAGTAGTAAGGAGATTACATAAGGAGGGAGTTTGTTACAGTGTGCCACCCCAGTAGTAAGGTGATTACATGAGGAGGGGTTTGTTACAGTGTGTCACCCCAGTAGTAAGGAGATTACATGAGGAGGAGGTTTGTTACAGTGTGTCACCCCAGTAGTAAGGAGATTACATGAGGAGGAGGTATGTTACAGTGTGCCATCCCAGTAGTAAGGTGATTACATGAGGAGGGGGTTTGTTACAGTGTGTCACCCCAGTAGTAAGGTGATTACATGAGGAGGAGGTTTGTTACAGTGTGTCACCCCAGTAGTAAGGAGATTACATGAGGAGGAGGTTTGTTACAGTGTGTCACCCCAGTAGTAAAGAGATTACGTGAGGAGGAGGTTTGTTACAGTGTGCCACCACAGTAGTAAGGAGATTACATGAGGAGGAGGTTTGTTACAGTGTGTCACCCCAGTAGTAAGGAGATTGCATGAAGAGGAGGTTTGTTACAGTGTGTCACCCCAGTAGTAAGGTGATTACATGAGGAGAGGGTTTGTTACAGTGTGCCACCCCAGTAGTAAGGAGATTACATGAGGAGGAGGATTGTTACAGTGTGTCACTCCAGTAGTAAGGAGATTACATGGGGAGGAGGTTTGTTACAGTGTGTCACCCCAGTAGTAAGGAGATTACATGAGGAGGGGGTTTGTTACAGTGTGTCACCCCAGTAGTAAGGAGATTACATGAGGAGGGGGTTTGTTACAGTGTGTCACCCCAGTAGTAAGGAGATTACATGAGGAGGAGAGTTGTTACAGTGTGCCACCCCAGTAGTAAGGTGATTACATGAGGAGGAGGTTTGTTACAGTGTGCCACCCCAGTAGTAAGGAGATTACATGAGGAGGAGGTTTGTTACAGTGTGTCACCCCAGTAGTAAGGAGATTACATGAGGAGGAGGTTTGTTACAGTGTGTCACCCCAGTAGTAAGGAGATTACATAAGGAGGAGGTTTGTTACAGTGTGTCACCCCAGTAGTAAGGAGATTACATGTGGAGGAGGTTTGTTACAGTGTGTCACTCCAGTAGTAAGGAGATTACATGAGGAGGATGTTTGTTACAGTGTGCCACCCCAGTAATAAGGAGATTACATGAGGAGGAGGTTTGTTACAGTGTGTCACCCCAGTAGTAAGGTGATTACATGAGAAGAGGGTTTGTTACAGTGTGTCACCCCAGTAGTAAGGTGATTACATGAGGAGGGGTTTGTTACAGTGTGTCACCCCAGTAGTAAGGAGATTACATGAGGAGGAGGTTTGTTACAGTGTGCCACCCCAGTAGTAAGGAGATTACATAAGGAGGGAGTTTGTTACAGTGTGCCACCCCAGTAGTAAGGTGATTACATGAGGAGGGGTTTGTTACAGTGTGTCACCCCAGTAGTAAGGAGATTACATGAGGAGGAGGTTTGTTACAGTGTGTCACCCCAGTAGTAAGGAGATTACATGAGGAGGAGGTATGTTACAGTGTGCCATCCCAGTAGTAAGGTGATTACATGAGGAGGGGGTTTGTTACAGTGTGTCACCCCAGTAGTAAGGTGATTACATGAGGAGGAGGTTTGTTACAGTGTGTCACCCCAGTAGTAAGGAGATTACATGAGGAGGAGGTTTGTTACAGTGTGTCACCCCAGTAGTAAAGAGATTACGTGAGGAGGAGGTTTGTTACAGTGTGCCACCACAGTAGTAAGGAGATTACATGAGGAGGAGGTTTGTTACAGTGTGTCACCCCAGTAGTAAGGAGATTGCATGAGGAGGAGGTTTGTTACAGTGTGTCACCCCAGTAGTAAGGTGATTACATGAGGAGAGGGTTTGTTACAGTGTGCCACCCCAGTAGTAAGGAGATTACATGAGGAGGAGGTTTGTTACAGTGTGTCACCCCAGTAGTAAGGAGATTACATGAGGAGGAGGTTTGTTACAGTGTGTCACCCCAGTAGTAAGGTGATTACATGAGGAGAGGGTTTGTTACAGTGTGCCACCCCAGTAGTAAGGAGATTATATGAGGAGGAGGTTTGTTACAGTGTGTCACCCCAGTAGTAAGGAGATTACATGAGGAGGAGGTTTGTTACAGTGTGTCACCCCAGTAGTAAGGAGATTACATGAGGAGGAGGTTTGTTACAGTGTGTCACCTCAGTAGTAAGGAGATTACATGAGGAGGAGGTTTGTTACAGTGTCTCACCCCAGTAGTAAGGAGATTACATGAGGAGGGGGTTTATTACAGTGTGTCACCACAGTAGTAAGGAGATTACATGAGCAGGAGATATGTTACAGTGTGTCACCCCAGTAGTAAGGTGATTACATGAGGAGGGGGTTTGTTACAGTGTGTCACCCCAGTAGTAAGGAGATTAGATGAGGAGTAGGTTTGTTACAGTGTGTCTCCCCAGTAGTAAGGTGGGGCATGTCAAAAGGTGGGCCAATGGCCCGCAAAATTAGCTTTGCCTCGGGTGGCAAAAATCCTTGCACCAGCCTTGAACAGGGCACCTCCAGCTGTTGCAAAACTACAACTCCCAGCATGCCCAGACAGCTGAAGGATGTCTGGGCATGCTGGGAGTTATAGTTTTGCAACAGCTGGAGGCACCCTGGTTGGAAAAAGGGTTTGTAGTTTTGTAACTACCATAGTAGCCCAGTGGTTAGCACTGGATCCTGGGTTCAGATCCCACCAACATCTGCAAAGAGTTTGTATGTTCTCCTTGTGCTTGAATTTGAATGTACAGCAAAGTTTGTAAGTAAAAGAAATGAAGTGAGTGCAATACAAACAGCCAGTAGAGGGCAGCATCCTGCAAGGCCATACTCACAATATGACACACCTGGGTTTTTCGACTGGGATCCGGAAAGTAACAATTCCCCTTGAATGTGCCCTGACCGAAACCAGTTATAACATTGGTCAGATTTACAACTTACATTTCCTAAAAAATATAATAAAAATAGGACATATTTTATAAAAACAGGCTTTTGGGAACTGGCCTGGGATGGACGGGGGTGCTCTGCAGCCGGCTAACAATCACTGGTAGCAGAGGGGTTCTGTAGCGATGTGACTGGCTTACTGTCACTGGTGGGGGGGGGGGTACAGGGCCGTGCTGCACTGACATTTGGCCATGTCAGGAGCACGCCCTGCTGTGGTATGAGCACAGCACTCACTCCCGCCTGTCTGATTGACAAGCGGGGAACTGCACTGAGCTTGTACGTGTCCTGGCTACAGTGTGATTTTGGACTCATGCCATGAGTCCAAAATCAATAAAAAAGCTTGTTGCCAGGACTGCTAGGGAGACCCCTAGTGGTGAATTTTTTAAAGTGAAAATACACATTAAATAAAGCAAAATTTATAATTACAACCAATTAGAAAGTGATTCATTAGGCATTCATCTTTAACCTATAAAAAGTTTTTTGGATGATAGGTACCCTTTAAAGGGGTACTCTGGTGGAATTGTTTTTTTATTTTAAATCAACTGGTGCCAGAAAGTTATACAGATTTTGTAAATAACTTCTATTTAAAAGTCTTAACCCTTCCAGTACTTATCAGCTGCTGTATGCTCCACAGGAAGTTGTGTAGTTCTTTTCTGTATGACCACATTGCTCTCTGCTGAAACCTCTGTCCATGTCAGGAACTGTCCACAGCAGGAGAGGTTTGCTATGTGGATTTGCTTGTACTCTGGCCAGTTCCTGACATGGACAGAGGTGTCAGCAGAGAGCACTGTGGTCAGACTGGAAATAACTACACCACTTCCTCTGGAGCATACAGCAGCTGATAAGTACTGGAAGGATTAAGATAATTATATTTGTTATTTATATTAATATTTGTTTTCCACCGGAATACCCCTTTAATTCCTCCCGATACAATGTGTTCGCACCTTTCTCCCCAGTATTTGGAGGCTTTCTCCGTTTTCCGCAGCCGTCATCTCGTCTTCTGCAGAGCATCTTGTCAGCATTTTACTCATCGCTCAGAGAACACATTACCCAGATTGCTTTTCCTTCTCACATTTGACAGAATAGATTATTTTTCATTGGCTTCTGTATTCAGTAAGTGTATGTGTCCTGCATTGTACTCTGTGTATTGTGCGGTCTGTTATATGGAGCACTGGAGGAACCCAGAGGCAAGGAAGAGAGAAGGCGGAGGACACGCTGCATTGTCACTGGCTTCTGGGTGCCTGCAGACTAGTACACTCATGTGACCTCCTCGGTGCGGGGGGCCACGCTGTACCCCCACCCTGCCACAGCTGCCACCCTGAGCAGGGTATTAACTACTCCCCCTGCCAAGACACAGAGATTTTCCATTTAACCCCTGATATTACATCGGTGATCACCAACCGGGGCCCTGCTGGGCATCAGAGTTTCACCAAAAGTGGAGAGCAACTGGTTAGTAGCCGCTGCTCTATATACAAGACAATGCTGGGAGTTGTAGTGTCAGCATACGTGGTAGTCAGAGGATTGAGTAAGTATGGACTACGGAGTTAAAGGGGTGTGGTGACCCAGTACGGGAGGTGTTACCCCGTACCCTTGCTGTCCTGTCAGGCAGCCTCCTGCAGTGTCCCCCCCCCCCCCCCCCCCCCGCATCTGTTTATTATAATTGTATATAATCCCTATGTTATATATGTAAGAGTGTTATTATACCTTTCAGACTGTTTACCATGTGATTGTTACCCAGGAGGTATCAGTGACCAGGTGACTTAGGGGTGACCAATGGAACCCCCCAGAGCTTCCCCATATAAGCCCTGAGTGGAGTCTCTGTTCCCTCTCTTAGTCTTTGCAGTCGAGCCTAAGTGTCCAGAGTCATAAGAGCCTCAGGTCCAGTCTACAGCCACAAGCAGCTACAAGTAACCACAGTCTTGTCAGTCACAAGTCAGTCAAGTCAAAGTCATCTGTCTAGTCAACGTGGCCTGCACTAAATTGTCCACATCTACTACAAGTCCCAGCAAGCCCTTAAGGTCTCTGCATCACTGGTCACCTCCTTGGGCCCTGACTGAACTGTATAGACTTTACCATCTGTCTACCCTCAGTAAAGCTACCGTTGTCCATAACTTTGTGTCGGAGTCATTATTGCCCCCCGTGCCTAGCCCAGGATCCAGCGGTATACCTTCAGGTGGTTATAGGCTAAACCACGCCCTGGCATCACGAATACAAGGAGTTTATGCCATCTACCCCTGGGGTAATTCCATCTGCCCTCATCACACCCCAAACCACAGGTGGTCCAGCGAAAAACAACTTATCCCCTATCCACAGGTTAGGCAATAAGTGTCTGATCGGGGGGGGGGGGGGGGGGGGGGGGGTCTGACCGCTGGGACCCCCTGCGATTTGCTGCTTGGCGCCCCAAGGCACCGAGCAGCAAATTGCAGGGGGTCCCAGCGGTCAATCCCATCGCAATCAGACACTTATCCCCTATCCTGTGGATCAAAGATAAGAGGGGAGATTTATCAAAACTTGTCGAAGAAAACTTGCCCAGTTGCCCAGTAGCAACCAATCAGATCGCTTCTTTCATTTCTGAAAAGGCCTCTGCAAAATGAAAGAAGCGATCTGATTGGTTGCTATGGGCAACTCATCAACTTTTCCTCAGGACAGGTTTCGATAAATTTCCCCTAAGATGTTTTTTGCCGGACCACCCCTTTGGCAACACTCGGCTGGCTTGTGTGGTATAATGGGTGAGTGTGGTGATGATGGTGGTTGTAGTCCTGCAGACAAGGTTCACCTACCACAACTCCAGTTGAAGCGGAGATCAGTATCCAAACCCCGGGAAAGAGATCCTCAAAAGAGATTTTTGATAACCACTTAACAATTTGCAGGATCCTAAGGCTGGGTTCACACTACGGTTTGTAACTACGGTTCCCGTATACGGCTGGGACTTAATCGCGGCGCCCGCACTCAGCCGTATTCGGGAACCGTAGTTAATGTATGTCTATGAGCCGACCAGAATGAACCGCAGCCTCCGGTCGGCTGCGTTTTCAGCCGTATGCGGTTTCCCGACCGCAGGCAAAAACGTGGTCGACCACGTTTTTGCCTGCGGTCGGGAAACCGCATGCGGCCGAAAAAGCAGCCGACCGGAGGCTGCGGTTCACATAGACATACATTAACATACATTACGGCTGAGTGCGGGCGCCGCGATTAAGCCCCGCCCCCCTCCTCCCAGCAGTATACGGGAACCGTAGTTACAAACCGTAGTGTGAACCCAGCCTAATACAGAGGTGACAGTTCAGATATGGGGACAAGGTTACCGTAATCTGGTTACACAGGTGCCGCTTGAACGTGAGAAGTGAGAAGCCACAGTTGTAGTTTACTGGAAATTGTGGGACTTGTAGTACTTGTGAAAGCAATCTGGACTTTACACTGACTGGTGACACTTAAAGGTGTACTCCGCTGGAAAACTTTTTTTCATTTATTTTTTATTTTTTTTAAATCAACTGGTGCCAGAAAGTTAAACAGATTTGTAAATGACTTCTATTAAAAAAAAAAATCTTAATCCTTCCCGTACTTATCAGCTGCTGTATACTACAGAGGAAATTCTTTTATTTTTGGATTTTTTTTTTCTGTCTTGTCCACTGTGCTCTCTGCTGACACCTCTGTCCATTTTAGGAACTGTTCAGAGAAGCATAGGTTTGCTATGGGGATTTTTTTTCTCCTGCTCTGGACAGTTCCTGACATGGACTGAGGTGTCAGCAGAGAGCACTGTGGTTGTGACAGAAAAGAAATCCAAAAAGAAAAGAATTTCCTCTGTAGTATACAGCCGCTAATAAATACTGGAAGGATTAAGATTTTTTAATAGACGTCATTTACAAATCTGTTTAACTTTCTGGCATCAGTTGATTTAGAAAAAAAAAAGTTTTCCACCGGAGTACCCCTTTAAAGGAGTACTGTAGTAGAATATAACATATCCCCTATCCTAAGGATAGGGGATATGTTATAGATCATGGGGGGTCCGACAGCTGGGACCCCTGTGATCTCCTGTACGGGGCTGTGGCAGTCCACAGGAAGGGGGCGTTCCGTCCCCGCATGACGCGGCGGCCGACACTCCCCCTCCATGTATCCCTTAGAGATACATGGAGGGGGCGTGTCTTCCGTGGCTTCCGGCAGGGGACGGCATGGCTACTAGGAATATGAGGTAATCTGAAATCCACCCCCTAGCTCATTAATCTGCTGCTGTGAACCCAGTGCTTTATACTGCAGCATTGCTTGTACACATTGACTACTGTTTATAATTTGAGTTAACTATGAACAGCAGCTCAGCCTAAGCTGTATTGTCTACTAGAAGCCTAAGGTAATCCACCTCCTAGCTCAGTGTTTCCCAACCAGGGTGCCTCCAGCTGTTGCAAAACTACAACTCCCAACATGCCCGGACAGCCAACGGCTGTCCGGGCATGCTGGGAGTTGTAGTTTTGCAACAGCTGGAGGCACCCTGGTTGGGAAACACTGTCCTAGCTCTTCAAACTGCTGCCTTGAACTGCAGCATTGCCTGTTTAAAATATGGTTATTCCTCTGGGGTGGCCCAGTACGGGAGGTGTTACCCTGTGCTCCTCCTGTCCTGTCAGGCAGCCTCCTTCAGTGTCCCCTGCACTTGTTTCCCCCATTGTAAATATATTTTACCCTGTAAAGTGTTATAAAATGTAATGTTGCTTTAAGAGTTATACCATGTGATATGTCATGTGATTGTTACCCATTAGGTACCAGTGACCAGGTGACCCCAAGAGTGACCTATGGGCTCCCTGCTAGTCTGCCTGCTATGGGCTCCCTGCTAAGCCCTGGGTGGAGCTTCGCTCTCTTGGAGCTTCGCTCTCTTGCTTCCTGCTGAGGTCCAGTGCAGTCTTGTCTAGTGTGTGTGTCCAGAGTGTTGGAGACCTCAAAGTCCAGTCCTGCAGCCACCATCAAGTCAAATAAGATAAAGTCACAGCTTTATGAGTCAAGTCAGTCCCTGTCATCTGTCAAGTCAGCGTGGTCTACATTCAATTGTCCAGTCCTACTACAAGTCCCATCAAGCCCTTAAGGTCTCTGAGTCACTGGTCACCTCCGTGGGCCCTGGCTGAACTGTATAGACTTTACCACCTGTCTACCCTCAGTAAAGCTACTGTTGTCCGTAACTTGGCGTTGGAGTCTTTATTGCCCCAGTGCCTTGCCCAGGATCCAGCGGTATACCTTCAGGTGGCTATAGGCTAAACCACACCCTGGCATCACGAATACAAATGGTTAATGCCATCTGCCCCTAGGGTAACAACATCTTCCCTGCACCACACACCCCACCACCACACCTCCTTAGCTGTGTTGTCTACTGGGAACCTGATGAAGACTAAAATTCACTGTGCTGTCTCGTCAGATTGCTGCTCTGAACACCCTGCTTTAGGCTAAGTTTCTACTTGTTTTTTTTTTGTGTGAAAACGCCAAGAAAAACGCCAATTCTGCTGCATGGCGTTTTTTCGGCCAAAAAACGCTGTGGCCAGATGTTAGCTGTAAATCAATGAGAAATCGCAAAATTCTTATTCCACTTGGTGTTTTTCACTTTGGCGTTTTTTTTTTTTTAATCCTTTTGGTGTTTTTTCACTTTTTTTGGGCGTTTTTCAGATCGTTGGTAATCGCAGTATGTAGAGCCACTGGCATTTTTTTCAGTCAAAATCATGGCCTTTTTCTCCCATAGAAGTCTATGGGAGTGAAAAAACACCAAGAAAAACGATATGTGGGTTTTTGGTGTTTTTTCATGTGTTTTTTTTCTACCCAAAAAACGCAGCACAAAAAAAGAAGTAGAAACTTAGCCTTACACTGCAGCACTGCTTGTTCAAATCAACTACAGTTAAAGGGGTTATCCAGGAAAAAACTTTTTTTTATATATCAACTGGCTCCAGAAGGTTAAACGGATTTGTAAATTACTTCTATTAAAACATCTTAATCCTTTCAGTACTTATGAGCTGCTGAATTTGAGTTGTTCTTTTCTAAGTGCTCTCTGATGACACATGTCTCAGGAACCGCCCAGTTTAGAAGCAAATCCCCATAGCAAACCTCTTCTACTTGTTACGCCGAGCGCTCCGGGTCCCTGCTCCTCCCCGGAGCGATTGCGGCGTTCTCCTCTCTGCAGCGCCCCGCTCAGACCCGCTGCACTGACACTGACGTCGGGGATGCGATTCGCATAGCGGGACGCGCCCGATCGCGAATCGCATCCCAAGCCACTTACCTATCCCGGTCCCCGGCTGTCACGTTCTGGCGCGCGGCTCCGCTCTCTAGGGCGCGCGCGTGTCAGCTCTCTAAGATTTAAAGGGCCAGTGCACCAATGATTGGTGCCTGGCCCAATCAGTCTAATTAGCTTCCACCTGCTCCCTGCTCATATAACCTCACTTCCCCTTCCCACTAGTGCCGGATCTTGTTGCCTTGTGC
This sequence comes from Hyla sarda, assembly GCF_029499605.1. Taxonomy (NCBI): domain Eukaryota; kingdom Metazoa; phylum Chordata; class Amphibia; order Anura; family Hylidae; genus Hyla; species Hyla sarda. The sequence goes on from NC_079196.1 coordinate 209,212,699, forward strand.
CAGAGAAAGCGTTTTGTGTATGTCCCAAGCCTGTGTTCCAGACCTTCTGCTGTTGCCCCTGACTACGACCCTTGCTGCCTGCCCCGACCTTCTGCTACGTCCGACCTTGCTCTTGCCTTGTCCTTTTGTACCGCGCCTATCTCAGCAGTCAGAGAGGTTGAGCCGTTACCGGTGGATACGACCTGGTTGCTACCGCCGCAGCAAGACCATCCTGCTTTGCGGCGGGCTCTGGTGAATACCAGTAGCAACTTAGAACCGGTCCACCGACATGGTCCACGCCAATCCCTCTCTGACACAGAGGATCCACCTCCAGCCAGCCGAATCGTGACACTACTCTGTGCAGTTCCCGAGACAAGCAGAGATGTCGGCAGAGAGCACTGTTGCCAGACAGAAAAGAACAACTCAACTTCAGCAGCTGATAATTATTGAAAGGATTAAGATTTTTTAGAAGTAATTTACAAATCTGTTTAACTTTCTGGAGCCAGTTGGTATTAAAAAAAAAAAGTTTTTCCCTGGAATACCCCTTTAATAATATGCCTCAATAGGGAGAAGTGTAATTGTACCCATACTTGGTAACAAAATGAGAAAAAAAGCAAAGTTTATTAAAAATGTAAATATATTTATTTGTGCAATTAAGAATATGTACATAACGTCATTGGGTTCATAGTGGTGTTTCCTAACCAGGATGCCTCCAGGCTGTCTGGGAATGATGGGAGTTGTAGTTTTGCAACAGAATGAGGGACCCTGGTTGGGAAACACTGGTTTATAGTAATACAGGAAGTCTCATTTATTTATTATTTTTATGGGGCCTATTACATAGGATTTGGGCTTTCCAGCTGTTGTAAAACTACAACACCCAGTAGGCATTACTCTACACTGCTTGGAGTTGTAGTTCGGCACCAGCTGTAAGCCATTCTCCTACATACATCTGCCATGCATGGCAATAACCATGTGTAGGAATGATTCCCGGTTCAGCATAGTTTCAGCATCATATTCAATGCAGTTCTGCAGCAGCTGAGTGAGTGTCTAGGCTACACATGTATATATGTCAGGCCATGTGACGTCCTGTCACACTAAATGGAAAGTGTATGAAAAGTATCATGGTGATGCACATAAACCCCTCTGGCACCACCTCAATCTGATGGTTAAATGAAGATAGAACCACACAGTGGTTATAATGACTCCGGAGCGCTATAGTAATGAAACTACTATAATATTAGCTTTTTATGATGTGTATACTGCTAGGTAGTATTCTGCTTGCCGCAAGGGGTATAAAGCAGGCAAAGCAATCCCAGAATCCTTTAAGCCCAAAAGCAGTCAACTGAGCAATGGACATAAGAGCCTCCCCTAGTGGCGGAGTTGTTAGGTCTGCGGAGTCAGCAATGACCGCGTCTCGTCGCTGTCGTTCCTTTTAGACTCCCCCCGGCTTTGGTTTAGCGTGGTTTGGCTTAAAGTGGTGTTTGTAGGATCCTTTCTCCATGTATTTGAAGCCATCTGGGAAAGTTCATGACTTTGTATCCAGGTCTCTTGTTCTGCGAAGGTGAATGAGGGAACAGCGCCCTCTGCTGGTGGTGCAGGACGAGCCCAGAAGTCAGAGGGGAGACTCTTTGTATCACGTCATTTCAGGAAGAGGCGGATTTTGGGGTCTCCGAGGAGTAACCTTGAGGTAAGAGAAGAACAGCAGTTATTGCATTTGTTGGTCATTATATAGCGGTATTATTTGGCCCCTGAATGGTGATATTACTTGGACATCGTAGGCAGTATTATTTGGACACTCTATGGTGGTATCCTAATAATCCTACGCTCTGGAACCGAAATTGATACAGCCCACAATGTGCATGCTTTGGAAATAAATGTATGTCCACTGAATGGTTATATTATTCAGACATAGTATGGCGGTATTATCTAGGTTCTGCATGGTTGTCTTATATAGTCGTTCAATGATGGTATCCTACTAAAGCAGTAGTCACCCATACAGCCTGAGGTGCCCACTTTTATTATGTGGCCACTAAATGGTGATATTGTTTAGACTCTGTATGGCGGTATTATATAGGTACTGTATAATGGCACTATTTAGACACTCTATGGTGGTAACCTACTAGTCCTACTATCATCTTGAACCTAAACACTCACCTATACAGCCCACCGCGCTCATGCTTTGGATATAAATATGTATCCACTGGATGGTTATATATGGCAGTATCATTTAGGTACTGTATGATGGTACTATCTTGACACTCTATGGCGGTAACCTACTTATCCAACTATCATCTTGAAACCATATGGTCATCCATACAGCCCACCATGCCCATGCTTTAGGTATTAATGGGGTTATATAGGAAAAAAATGTTCTTTTATATATTAACTGGCTCCAGAAAGGTAAACAGATTTGTAAACTACTTCTATTAAAAAAAATCTTAATCCTTTCAGTACTTATGAGCTGCTGAAGTTGAGTTGTTCTTTTCTGTCTAAGTGCTCTCTGATGACACCTGTCTCGGGAACTGTCCAGAGTAGAAGCAAATCCCCATAGCAAACCTCTTCTACTCTGTGCAGTTCCCAAGACAAGCAGAGATGTCAGCAGAGAGCACTGTTGCCAGACAGAAAAGAACAACTCAACTTCAGCAGCTGATAATTGTTAGAAGGATTAAGATTTTTTAATAGAAGTAATTTACAAATCCGTTTAACTTTCTGGAGCCAGTTGATATATAATGAAGAAAAAAAAAAAAAAAAAAAGTTTTTTTTTCTGGACTACCCCTTTAATGTTTGGCCACTGGATGGTTATGACAATTTAAGCCCTGCCGCTTGCCATTGGTTTTTCTAAAGCCACAACCCCCTGGGGGGGAGGGGGATCGCCCTAACAAGACAAGATTCTTTTGAAAATTGGTTTTGCGCCACGTTTTCAACCAATCTGACGCCATTCAAACAAACACAAAAACATTTCACCCCGAAATCTCTTTATCCATAAACAAAAGAGGGTGATAAAACCCAAAAATTGTGATATATATATATATATATATATATATATATATATAATTATAATTTTTTTTATTTATTTATGTATTTACCTAATAATTCCTCCCACTAGCAGACCGCCAATAATGGGTCCAACCCAGTATATCCAGTGATACGCCCAGTAGTTGGAGACCACAGCTGGGCCGAAGGCTCTCGCAGGGTTCATACAGGCTCCGGAAATGGCCCCTCTGTAATAAACCAATGACAAAAAGTGAAAATTAAATCGAAGAGGCGTTGCAAAACTACAACTCCCAGCATGCTCGGACAGCCTTTGGCTGTCCGGGCATGCTGGGAGTTGTAGTTTTGCAACAGCTGGAGGCACCATGGTTAGGAAACATTGCTATAAGGAGATGTGATTATTGATGTTCTATTAAAGGGGTACTACGGTGGAAAACTTTTTTTTTTTCTTCTTTTAATCAACTGGTGCCAGAAAGTTAAACAGAATTATGCCTGTTTTTTCTACCTGAATTTCTATCCCCTCTTTTTTTTTTTAACATGTTGTCTGCACTCTTCCCCACCCCCTCAGCCCAACCCTATATAGGTAGTAATTAGCTACACAAGGGCCATTTCTTTCCTAGCAGCTTTCCAGTCTGACTGGGAGAGCATGGTAAGTGAGCTATTACACCTTGTTCACACTGGTGTGGTGCTGTGCGGCGTCCGTTGCTGCCGTGGCGCCGTGTCTGCGGGGGGGGGTGCGACCCATAGACTGGTTTGAGTGGCATTGGGGTTTTTGATATTATGCTGAGAAGCAATTAGATCATTATACAAGATTGTAGATGTGCGACCATGTCTGTTTCTTCTACCCGAATTCAGAATTGTAAATTACTTCTATTAAAAAATCTTAATCCTTCCAGTACTTATCAGCTGCTGTATACCACAGAGGAAATTCTTTTCTTTTTGGAACACAATGCTTTCTCCTGACATCACGAGCACAGTGCTCTCTGCTGACACCTCTGTCCATTTTTGGAACTGTCCAGAACAGCATATGTTTTCTATGGGGATTTTCTCCTACTCTGGACAGTTCTTAAAATGGACAGAGATGTCAGCAGAGAGCACTGTGTTCCAAAAAGAAAAGAATTTCCTCTGTAGTACTCAGCAGCTAATAAGTACTGGAAGATTAAGATTAAGATTTTTTTAAATAGAAGTAATTTACAAGTCTCAACTAGAACAACAATAGGAGACGTAGGTGCACTCACCGCAAAGTTAAGACAGTCGCATCTCGGTGTCCGGTGTCGGGTAGCCGGGTCACGGCATTCGGCGCTGGTATCTTGTGGCGCTCAGAGGCTCTGAGCGCCACAAGATACCAGCGCCTAATGCCGTGACCTGGCTACCCAACACCGGACACCGAGATGCGACAAACTTTGCGGTGAGTGCACCTACGTCTCCTATTGTTGTTCTAGTTGATACTTCATATCTTGTATGTGCCAAGAGACTGGTATCGGAGGTCACCGCAGACACCATTAGGTGATATTGTTCCCCATGTGTGCTCTCCCTGCACCTCTACCTTGATATTAAATTTACAAGTCTGTTTAACTTTCTGGCACCAGATGACTTAAAAAAAAAAAAAAAAAAAGTTTTCCACTGGAGTATCCCTTTAAGTGATTCCCAGAACATGGTGCAGCACGAGAGAAGTCCTAAAGATCAGCATAAGAAGAAATCGTATGGGAGGACTTTGGAAATATCATGTCAGCCATGGTGTTCCTTACCCAGCCAAGATGTCTGCCGTCACGGTGAAGCCTATGCAGAAGGGGGCTAGAGGAGTGGCGGTCTTCCTATTGACGGCCCCCATGCAGACGGCGAGCACCAAGAAGAAAGTCATAACTATTTCGGCCCCAAGGGCGCGGGGAACCTGGCCGTCACTGGACACCACATCGAACGTAGCTCCACTGGAATTGGCGAATTTTTCCTCCAGCGTCAGGGCCTGAGGGAAAAAAGTATGATAGATAAGGAAACTGGAGACATCACATGATACTTTGTCTTCCCCCACAATGCACTACAACAGAGCATCCCACTCGCAACGTGCTCCGATAATCTGGAGAATAACAGGATGGAGAACACTGCTCTGAATCAGCGTTCTCCATCCTGTTACAACGGATGGGAGTTGTAGTTTTAGACATTCATCCAGTAGGGGGCAGTGAGGAGGCATGAGCTCTTCTATCTACATTTATGAATGCAGCTTTGGCTGTGAGCGGAGTAGAAAACATTAATACATAAATAACAGTAGCGTATCTTTCTCTAGACTAGTGTTTCTCAACCAGTGTGCCTCCAGCTGTTGCAAAACTATCCAGTTGCCCAGGCATGCTGGCAGTTGTAGTTTTGAAACAGCTGGAGGCACACTGGTTGGGAAACAATGATCTAGACCAGGGGTGGGAAATTATTATTATTATTTTTTTTTAGGTCTTTATAAATCAACTGGTGCCAGAAAGTTAAACAGATTTGTAAATGACTTCTATTAAAAAATCTTTACCCTTCCAGTACTTATTAGCAGCTGTATGCTACAGAGAAAATTCTGTTCTTTTTGAATTTCTTTTTTGAATTGTCCAAAGTGCTCTCTGCTGACACCTCTGTCCGTGTCAGGAACTGTCCAGAGCAGGAGAGGTTTGCTATGGGGATTTTCTCCTGCTCTGGACAGTTCCTGATACGGACAGAGGTGTCAGCAGAGAGCACTGTGGACAGACAGAAAAGAAATTCAAAAAGGACAGAATTTCCTCTATAGCATACAGCTGCTAAAAAGTACTGGAAGGGTAAAGATTTTTTTTTTATAGAAGTCATTTACAAATCTGTTTAACTTTCTGGCACCAGTTGATTTAAAAAAAAATATATATTTTTTCCACCAGAGTACCCCTTTAAGTAGGCACTTTATTAGGGAGTGGTGGCCTGTCCACTCTGCCCTGCTCCCTAGGCGGACCCAGGCCCAGGGTAGCAGAACCATATACAGTGAACCACCAGAAAGCGGTGCTCCCCTTTAAATTCCATCAATAGACTCCATAGTCGAGTCTATCCCCCCCCAATATTCTACGCTTTTATTATACCTTGGCGAGCGCTGCCCCGATCATCCCTCCGCTGAGTTGGCAAATCCAATATGGCACAACCAGTATAACGTTGAGTCCTCCAATTATAGAGGCGCCCAGGGACACCGCAGGGTTAAAATGTCCGCCACTGAAACCATAGAAAGAAAATAAATCATTAGAATAAGTAATGGGGCCAGGACATAAAGGCATTTGCCCTGGGGCTCCCACCACCTAGGGGCCACATTAAAAATGTGCATTCGTTTCTTATGTTTCTCTCTGTATGTCCCAGAATGCTCGGGGTCACCTCAGGAAATGGAGCCAAAAATAACCAAAAATGAGCAGTGTGTAGTGAAGCCTCTCAGCAGGCGATGTTATCATCTTTGTACACAGGTTTGGACACTTTCCATTACAAACTTGACTGTTGCACCGGAGAAAATGTTTATAAACCGTATGCGGTGCGACATGAAGACAATAAGGCCCAGCATGCCTGCGAGTGATATTATTACTGCGTACAACAGCGCCACCAAGTGGACTAACCAGGGAATGATGTTGTTAACCTGATTATTTCTTATTAATTGTATAAGTGATTGACGTTTGATTGATAATAAAGGTTTTCAAGCAAAAATGATATTGTTAAAGTGAATGTGAAGCCGTTCAGAAGGAGAGTTCCTTTGTATTGTAAATATAATAAGAATAATAACAATATTTTTTTTTTGTGGGTGGTCGGGGACAATAAAATACAGATCATAGGAAAGGAAAAGAAAGCTGCAGTAAATTGGAATATTATTCATTGTAACATGAGATGAATATGGAGACAATGTGGAGAAAGTGTAAATTATAGATAGATATGAGATAGATAGATAGATATGAGATAGATAGATATGAGATAGATATGAGATAGATAGATATGAGATAGATAGATATGAGATAGATAGATAGATAGATATGAGATAGATAGATAGATATGAGATAGATAGATATGAGATAGATAGATAGAAAGATATTAGATAGAAAGATATGAGATAGATAGATATGAGATGATAAATAGATAGATAGGAGATAGATATGAGATATATAGATATGAGATAGATATGAGATATATAGATATGAGATAGATAGATAGATATGAGATAGATAGATAGATATGAGATAAATAGATAGATATAGAGATAGATATGAGATATATAGATATGAGATAGATAGATAGATATGACATAGATAGATATGACATAGATAGATAGATATGAGATAGATAGATAGATATGAGATAAATAGATAGATATAGATAGATAGATATGAGATATATAGATATGAGATAGATAGATAGATATGAGATAGATAGATATAAGATAGACAGATAGAGATATAGCTATGAGATAGATAGATAGATATGACATAGATAGAAATGAGATAGATAGATATGAGATAGATAGATATGAGATAGATAGATAGATATGAGATAGATGGATATAAGATAGACAGATAGAGATATAGCTATGAGATAGATAGATAGATAGATAGATATGACATAGATAGATATGAGATAGATAGATATGAGATAGATAGATAGATAGATATGAGATACACAGATATAGATATGAGATAGATAGATATGAGAGATAAATAGATAGATATGAGAGATAGATACAATGCAAATAAAAACGGCACAACCAAAATCCAGAGTAAAAAAGAGATTCGGGGTGCCCGAATATCTGGAACCTGGGTCCTCCGGTTCCTTAATCCAGATAAAGCAAATACGATGCAGCACTCCACAGATAGCAAAGAAGGTGGTTTTATTCCATCTATGCACATGATGGAATAAAACCACCTTCTTTGCTATTTGTGGAGTGCTGCATCGTATTTGCTTTATCTAGATAGATAGATAGATAGAAGATAGATAGATATGAGATAGATATTTAAATTGTAATAACACTAAAAATGACCCAAATGACTCTGATCACAAGTTTCCCTCCCCTTGAAGAATTGTCCTTGTAACAGACACAGGTTACATTGGCCACACAAGGTTATTTCCAGCACCGGTCATTATACATTATAGTGTCTGTAAACCAATAGAGTTTGTTATCTTGAGTTTGAAGCCTTGAATATGCGATCAGTCTGTTCAATCCCTTATTAACAAGTAGGAAAATTCCGGCATCTCTTGATACCAAACATTGGTCGGGTGATCGAGAAAGAATTCACCACAACTGGCAGAAGAATTGTTCGGGATACGAAGGAAACCCCACAAGTAACTGCAGGAGGAATACGGCTGCTCCGGGAAAAGACGCTGCGGTGACTTCTAAACAAGGGTCATTTCATTTTTTACATTTATTGCCATGTTTTATGATTGTGCCATTCATACAAAAATCCTATAAAAATAACATATATATTTCTTTGTGACATATAATATATATATATATATATATATATGTATGTATATATATATATGTATATATATAGCGCACATCTGGTATCTGTGTATTGGTGCCGTGGACGTTGGGTGGTGGATGCCATAAAACGCCAGTAATAGGGGTGACTGGGTGTACGGCCGCAGGTGCAAAGATGATATTGTGACTTCTTATCTCGGAGCCATAACAGTTTATTTTTCTCTTCTTAAAGGCCAGTTAATGGTTACAGAACATATAGACACAACCTGCTCCTCCTGTCTTCTAGACCAGTGTTTCCCAACCAGGGAGCCTCCAGCGATTGCAAAACTACCACTCCCAGCATGCCCGGACAGCCATTGACTGTAGACCCTCAAAATGTCCTCGGACCATTGTTCTGACCATAACTGGCCATAGACATTAGACCAGTGATTCCCCTGGGTATCGCGAAGCTCTGGCAAATTTTAAAAAAAAATTCCCACCCCGGCCTGCGCGCCTGTGAATCATGGCAGCGCAGGGGGGGAAGGGAAGCCTGCGTGCACATTGTGTTCATGTGAGCACTGTGCACACAGCGTCCCCCTGCGGCGCCATGAGTGAGTCACAGGGAAGGGGATATATGTAATGGGGATGGTGCGCCGGACCATCCTCCCAGGCCCCAGGACCATCCATTCTCCCGGCCCCAGGACCATCCATTCTCCCGGCCCCAGGACCATCCATCCTCCCGGCCCCAGGACCATCCATCCTCCCGGCCCCAGGACCATCCATCCTCCCGGCCCCAGGACCATCCATTCTCCTGGCCCCAGGACCATTCATCCTCCCGGCCCCAGAACCATCCATTCTCCTGGCCCCAGGACCATCCATCCTCCCGGCCCCAGGACCATCCATTCTCCTGGCCCCAGGACCATTCATCCTCCCGGCCCCAGGACCATCCATCCTCCCGGCCCCAGGACCATCCATCCTCCCGACCCAAGGACCATCCATCCTCCCGGTCCAAGGACCATCCATCCTCCCGGGCCCCAGGACCATCCATCCTCCCAGCCCCAGGACCATCCATCCTCCTGGCCCCAGGACCATCCATTCTCCCGGCCCCAGGACCATCCATCCTCCCGGCCCCAGGACCATCCATCCTCCCGGCCCCAGGACCATCCATTCTCCTGGCCCCAGGACCATTCATCCTCCCGGCCCCAGAACCATCCATTCTCCCGGCCCCAGGACCATCCTCCCGGCCCCAGGACGGACGATCCTCCCGGCCCCAGGACCATCCATCCTCCCGGCCCCAGGACCATCCATCCTCCCGACCCAAGGACCATCCATCCTCCCGGTCCAAGGACCATCCATCCTCCCGGGCCCCAGGACCATCCATCCTCCTGGCCCCAGGACCATCCATCCTCCCGGCCCCAGTCCACCCCCCCTTTGTCGCCCCTCTGTTACCCCTTTCACCTTTGTCCACTTTCCTGTCACCCATGTTCACCCTCTGTGCCCCTGTCACCCATGTACACTCTTCTACACCCATCTGTCACCCATGTAAACTCCTCTACACCCCCATTACCCATGTACACCCCTCTGTCCCCCTACGCCTCCCTGTAACCCATCTGTCACCCATGTAAACTCCTCTACACCCCCAACACCCATTACCCATGTACACCCCTCTGTCCCCCCTACGCCTCCCTGTAACCCATGTACGCTCTTCTACACCCATGTACACCCCTCTGTAAACTCCTACACCCCCCTATCACCCATGTACACTCTTCTGCAACCATCTGTCACCCATGTACACCCCTGCACCCCTCTACATCCCTCTGACACCCATGTACACTATTCTACACCCCCCTGTTTCCCCTTTACACCTATACGCCCCTGTATTCCTCTTCACTCGAATGGGGAATCTGGAACCTGATGCAGGAAAAGTGCGGAGCCTAATAGGTTTGTTTTGCAGGTTTAATGGTGAAGAATTGTGGCTGGAAGAAATCGTTATGATGACCCGGAGAAGAGAAGGGAACGACGCTGATTTTAGAAGAAGTCACTTGTGAGTCTACATAGACAGCAGATAAATTGGTGTTGTGCATTGCTGCTAATCTTAACCCCTAACCCTGACCCCTAATTATAACCCTAATCATAACCCTAACCCCTAATCATGACCCTAATCGTAACCTCTAACCCTAATCCTGACAGCGATCAGTGCTGAGAAGGGCTGAGAAAAATGCAGATATCAAGAAAGAAAAGGGGCAAGTTGGATTTCCTTATGTTCGATCCTATGTTTTTCTAGCATTCGCTAGTGGTGTCTGGCAGCGACTTTCCCTGCTCTCCCTATATAGATAAAATAAATATCTCAGCCCAACAAAACAGAACACTTAACAATGATTTATGGTAATGTTATGGTGGATTTTATGTTTGACGTAATTATTGTACCCATCTGCCGGTCACCTATACATTAGCTTACCTGATGCCGCCAAGGATAGCGATGGTCAGTCCAAGGGCGAGTCCATGGGCCAGAGCTGGCTGGAGGCTTCCTGTGTCGGATGAGTTCTCAATGACGGAAAGGCACCCAATGAACACGAAGAGAGTGGTGCCCACTAGCTCTGCTATACAAGGCTGGACGTAGACCTCATACCAGTGGGGCTTCGGCTCCTTTCTGGTCTCCTTTTCTTCCATTTCCTTGAAGGTCATGTTGCCCAGTTCGGTGTCTGTCATGGCTGAATCTATAAGATACAAGAGAACGATATTGGGTCAGGACAAATTTGTGTTTGGGGGGGGGGGGCACTGAAGAAATTGGGTGCCACAGGGAAATAAAACACAACCAAAATAAGGCATGGTGCTCTTTTGGGATGGATACCATTAAAAGGAAGGTCTGGGGCTTCTTTGTCCCCCAGTTGGCAAATCCAAGGACCAACATTATTCTCTGGACAGTTGATGGCCTTGGCCAACCCAATGAAGTCTCTTCCCTTCTCCACCACCTTCAAGTAACCACAGCGGTTCCCCCATCTATACCTTGGTTGGGGCCACAGACTCCATTGCAGCCATTTTCGAGTAGGTGATATCATGTTTTGTGTGGGTTTTGAGGGTATGAATACTTTTGCAGCCAATGTGTTAAAAATAAGACAGACCTATGTCTCTCTATTGTTATTTACTACAACCTCCATGCCTCATTTGCTAACCGACACACGGTAGAAGAGGAGGCAAAGAGTGATGACATGACTGCGGCACCAGACTACACACAAGGTTTTTCTGTAGTCTGTCACCATGGAGACACACAGATCTGCACAGGCGCTGAAGACAGAAAAACGGCAGGAGATTTTTTTAAGGTGAATTCAAGGTTCTAGGCAAAGGAAATTAGATTGTATACTCCACTGGGATGATGGGACTGTTATGTGTGAGCACGATGTTTAGCGCAATGTGGCGTGACTATGTCATAGCCAAGAACTGATGCGGTAACTGGATCGCTTCCTAAAAACCTGGTTGATTTTGTACTGGGAAGGAATACAAAAAGCGTATAAATGATAAGATATTGTAAGCTTTCCGGACACAAATTGTTTGTTTTTTGTTTGCATTGTGTAGATAAATTTTTCCCCAAGGTGACCCCCTTTCCTGAAAGCCGCCCTATGCGTGGAATTGGGGAGTTATTAATAACCATAGTCCAAACAGGTCACACCCCTAGGTACAGACTCTATCTGCCAGTCTCTGGTAATGTCTAGATCAGTGTTTCCCAATTAGTGTTCCTCCATCTGTTGCAAAACTACAACTCTCCGCATGCCGGGACAGCCTACGGCTGTCCGGGCATACTGCGAGTTGTAGTTTTGCAACAGCTGGAGGCACACTAAATGGGCTATACTGGGATAGATACTTCAAATGATTGTCCACTTCTGTTGTGTAAACAGGTGTTTCAATTTCCCTACAGCACTCCCACAGGAGAAATGAGGTATTACACAGTTTTAATTTAGAAGGGGTACTCCGCCCCTAGACATCTTATCAAATATCCAAAGCATAGGGGATAAGATTTCTGATCGTGGGGGGTCCGGTTGCTGGGACCCCCACATTCTCTGACCCAAATACCCAAGTAATCCTCATTTACAAAGCTAACTCCGCTCCGTTCCCGATTCGGATGACCACAACTGTCATGCCCCCTCCCATAGACATTAATGGCCGTCCGAAGCCTAGCAAAGCTTTATGTTTGTGTTCAGAATGCCGGGGTGCCAAGCCAAAGATTGTGGGGTACCCCCCCCATAATCAGACATCTTATCCCCTATCCAGTGGAGTACCCCTTACTCCCTATACATTGGATAAGGGGATAAGATGTCTAGCGGTGGAGTATCCCTTACTTCCTATACATTGGATAGGGGATAAGATGCCTAGCGGTGGAGTACCCCTTACTCCCTATACATTGGATAAGGGGATAAGATGTCTAGCAGTGGAGTATCCCTTACTTCCTATACATTGGATAGGGGACAAGATGTCTAGCGGTGGAGTACCCCTTACTTCCTATACATTGGATAGGGGACAAGATGTCTAGCGGTGGAGTACCCCTTACTTCCTATACATTGGATGGGGGATAAGATGTCTAGCGGTGGAGTACCCCTTACTTCCTATACATTGGATGGGGGATAAGATGTCTAGCGGTGGAGTACCCCTTACTTCTTATACATTGGATAGGGGATAAGATGTCTAGCGGTGGAGTACCCCTTACTTCCTATACATTGGATGGGGGATAAGATGTCTAGCGGTGGAGTACCCCTTTCTTCCTATACATTGGATAGGGGATAAGATGTCTAGCGGTGGAGTACCCCTTACTTCCTATACATTGGATGGGGGATAAGATGTCTAGCAGTAGAGTAATCCTTACTTCCTATCCTTTGGATAGGGGATAAGATGTCTAGCGGTGGAGTACCCCTTAAAATCAGTAGGCTCTCTGTATAACACATGGTCGTTGTGGGTCTTCCAGAATGAGAAATGCTCCATTACCCCCATAAATACACGTATGATGGAGCAATCCAGTGATCAAGGACACTACGAGATAAAGGCTAGAAGAACTATCTTCGATTCCTGCCCTTTGTATCTCCTCTTATCTTTGTCCCCGGGAGACTTATATCAAAGTCACAGCTAGGAATCTTCCAGGTTTTACGATTTTAAGAGTTGAGGTCTCAATGAATACACCCGGCTCAACGTTTTGCTCAAAGCTGCCCCCTATCTTACAACCAGAATAGTAAATGCAACTCCATCGGTCTGTAGGTGTTAGAATTTAGGGTTACTGCACATCCTAAAGACAAGTGGTCTCCAAACTGTGGCCCTCTAGATGTTTGGAGACCGCCGCTCAAGACCAAGACCTATCACAGAGAGCTACATAGGTTCCTAAGGAGATCTAAGACTGGTTAAAGGCGTTATCCCAAAATAACTTATTACCTGTCCATAGGATAGGTGCTAAGCTCTTGATCGGTGGAGGTCCATCCCCTGGGCACAAGAACAAGAAGAAGATAGCCAAGAACAGTGCTCCAATATCTTCAGCAAGTGCCTTCACTTGGGGAACATGGGATCTCCCATTCTTGTGGTAATTTGGGGTTCCACCGGCCAGGGATCCCACCGATCAAATACTACAATAAGATATAATCTTGGGGAGTGGAATTGGAGGATTACCAGATGCTAACCATGTCTGGGACCTTGACACGAAGCCATATTACCACCCACCAAAACTGGCCTCCAAAGGGATTATACAGAAATAGTCAAACAGCTTATTTCTTCCGAAAACAGTGCCACCGCCTTCCTCAGGTTGTGCGTGGTTTTACAACTTGGCTCCATTCACTTCCGTGGAACTGGGCTGTAATACCACACACAACCTTAGAACAGGTTTGCTGCTGTTTTTGAAAAAAAAAAAAAATAGCTCTTAGTTTTTCTATTCCTATTTTTGAGGATCCCAGAGGTCCATGAATAAGATCCCATCGGTCTGTATGGTAGGAAAGAATTCCCCCTTAAAGGGGTTATCCAGGGAATTTTTTTTTTTTATCAATTGGCTCCAGAAAGTTAAACAGATTTGTAAATTGCTTCTATTAAAAAATCTTAATCCTTTCAGCATTTTTATGAGCTGCTAAAGTTGAGTTGTTGTTTTCTGTCTAAGTGCTCTCTGATGACACCTGTCTCGGGAACTGTCCAGAGTAGAAGCAAATCCCCATAGCAAACCTCTTCTACTCTGTGCAGTTCCCGAGACAAGCAGAGACGTCAGCAGAGAGCACTGTTGCCAGACATAAAAGAACAACTCAACTTCAGCAGCTGATAATTATTGGAAGGATTAAGATTTTTTTTTTGCCTATTGTGTGTCCTATTTAGAGTTGCCACCTTTCTTGCAAAAAAAATAAAAAATAACTGCCATGCTAATTTGCATAATTAAATATATATGCGTGACATCACAGGATACACATATGCGGGGGAAATTTTGTCCTATTCTGACCCCTATAACTTTTTTTTATTTCTCCTTATACGGTGCCTGTGTGAGGGCTCATTTTTTGCGCCCCGATCTGTCGTTTTTTACAGTACTATTTTTGTTTTGATAGGACTTTTTGATCGCTTTTTTTTTTTTATTACATTCGGGAGTTGCAGTTAGTTACTAACTACAACTCCCAGCATGCCCTGATACAGCCTGTGGCTCAGCAGCTGCCCCAAACGAAAACTACAACTCCCAGCATGTTGGACTATATAGTAGTATATAGTATAGGTCAGTGTTTTCCAACCAGGGGTGCCTCCAGCTGTTGCAAAACGACAACTCCCAGCATGTTGAACTATATAGTAGTATATAGTATAGGTCAGTGCTTCCCAACCAGGGGTGCCTCCAGCTGCTCCAGAACTACAACTCCCAGCATGTTGGACTATATAGTAGTATATAGTATAGGTCAATGTTTTCCAACCAGGGGTGCCTCCCGCTGTTGCAAAACTACAACTCCCAACATGTTGGACTATATAGTAGTGTATAGTATAGGTCAGTGTTTCCCAACCAGGGGTGCCTCCAGCTGTTGCAAAACTACAACTCCCAGCATGTTGGACTCTATAGTACTATATAGTGTAGGTCAGTGCTTCCCAACCAGGGGCGCCTCCAGCTGTTGCAAAACTACAACTCCCAGCATGTTGGACTATATAGTAGTATATAGTATAGGTCAATGTTTTCCAACCAAGGGTGCCTCCAGCTGTTGCAAGCCTACCACTCCCAGCATGCCCGGAGTTGTAGTTTTGCAACAGCTGGAGGCACTCTGGTTGGGAAACACTGGTATAGTATATGGTGCAACATCCCCCCCATAGCCCTCTGATTATAGGGGGGGGGGAGCACAATTATCTATATTACAGTCACATCGGTCTCTATACTTTCCTAATAGTCCCAATCATCTCCATAAATATAATGAGGGGAATCTAAACATAATGACAGATAAAGGCCTCTGACTTGTGCTGTATATATATTTAATTTTTTTTATGGGGGGTGTATATACTATTAGTTAGCATGTTTTATGTTTTCCACATTACATAAGATCTTTTTAAATCAAAGGGACCCCCCCCCAATATCAAGTGTTGTGTTATCTGTACCCCAAATCCTCATGTGGGTCCTACAATGGCTTACGTGTGGGCAGCTCAGTGGTTATCCAAAAATAGAAAAACAAAGCAAATGATTTTCCCAAAAACACAAAAACAACACCACCTCTGTCCTCAGGTTGTTTGAGGTATTGCAGCTCAGTTCCATTGAAGTAAATGGTGCCAAGTTGTAATACCACACACAGCCTGAAGACAGGTGTGGCGCTGTTTCTGGAGAAAACCCTCTATGCTTTTCTAATCCTTGATAAAATTATGTGTTTAGATTAAATACATATGTTAAATCCGGGCCTAGGTGGTGACACAAGGTTTGGGGGAGATGTTACAGCCATTGCAAGAAATTGCACCAGTAATTTTACCAAAACAAATGCCACCATGTTTGCTAAGTCTATGGACACATACAGTTCTATGGGGCCATAAACATCCAAAAAAAAATGGTTGTATTATAGCTCAAAACTGCAATTACACCCCTCCTCCAAATTTAATTTCATTTTACAGGCACATAATTTGGGTTGTTAAACATAGTTTTTGCTGTTACCCAGTAAGTCTAAAAATGTTGGCACAAATCTGGCAAAAACATTTTTAAAATAAAATAAGAGAAATAATTCACAAGCCAATCCTTTCTGCGGAGACTGCGGCAGATGTTTCAATGCAGGCACAGTGCGGCAGAATCCCGTTGAAAACAATGGGACTCTGCTGCAATGGAATTTCCAAGCGGAATTTTTCCAGCAGGTTTTTCCTGGAAGAAAAAAAATGCCAAAATTCCCAGAGAAAAAAACAACAACACCCTAGTCTTGGCATGATGCGACTTTAGAAATCTGCCACCGAGTCAGGGATAAAAAACACCAAAGGTTAAAAAACATCAAGAGGTGTTTTCCTATTGACTCCCAGGCAACATCTCGCCACAGCATTTTTTTGCACACACCAAAAAACATTGGGGGAGATTTATCAAAACCCATCCAGAATAAAAGTTGCTGAGTTGCCCATAGCAACCAATCAGATCGCTTCTTTCATTTTTCAGAAGCCTTTTCAAAAAAGAAAGAAAGAAAAGAAAGAAGCAATTTTTTTTTTTTTTTTTTTTACAGGTTATGGTTGTGAGTTGTAGTTTTAAATGGGTATTCCAGGAAAAAAAAATTTTTAATATATACAATGGCTCCAGAAAGTTAAACAGATTTGTAAATTACTTTATCCTTCCAATAATTATCAGCTGCTGAAGTTGAGTTGTTCTTTTCTGTCTTGCAACAGTGCTCTCTGCTGACATCTCTGCTTGTCTCGGGAACTGCACAGAGTAGGAGAGGTTTGCTATGGGGATTTGCTTCTACTCTGGACAGTTCCCGAGACACGTGTCATCAGAGAGCACTTAAACAGAAAAGAACAACTCAACTTCAGCAGCTCATAAGAACTGAAAGGATTTAGATTTTTTTATAGAAATAATTTACAAATCTGTTTAACAGTTGATATATATAAAAAAGTTTTTATCTGGATAACCCATTTAAAGCAGCTGGATGCACACTTGTTGGAAAACACTAGACCTAGAGAGTCAAAATGATAAAAAAAAATATATAAAAGGTAAAAAAAAAATATATATATATATATATATAAAAGTAAAATAAATGATGTATATATAGATTGACTTACTGTGATACCCGAGCTGCTGTCACCTTTCAGGAGATGGTCGCACCGCAGTTGTCTCCACCTATGGAGGGGCTCCTACTGACTGACTCCAGATGAAGACCTTCCCTCAAGTACTCTACTCTCCTTATAAAAAAAAAGCCATAAAAATGCAGCAGTTGGGTCCGCGGCGACCAATCACACTTGACTCTAATGTGCTCTTATCTCAATCATTCCTGAAGTCAATAATCTTCAGTGCCAAGAAGGTAGATGACGCGCCCTCCCCTCTGGTATCACAGTACAATACGGGATGGAAGTGCAGTATACTCAACGCTGCGCAGACTTTGCCTTGTAGGACGGAGCAGAAGATCAGAAAGTAATATGCAGGTGATATATAGGGAGAAGAATAACGTCCCAACCTGAGGAGATGCCAAAGTTCTGCTCAGAATATACACTGGAGATCAAAATAAGAGAACAAGTTATGAACACTTGATTTTTTCTGAAATAATGTCATCTACATCGATCATCATTTGAAGGATCTTTGTAGGGGTACACCATGCCATTAGAACAGTGTTTTACAAAATACCCAAAGTATATCAACATAAAATCCTTTATTTTTCAAAAAATGTGATGATGATAATCAGAGAACAGCAATGTGTGATGTCCCAGTACAGGATACAGTACTTAGGCCCTGTCAGGTTGAGTCCCTCTGTGTCCTAGGGGCCCTCCTGCAGTGTCTCCCCTATAGTAATATATATTATGTATAGTGTTATGTGTGTTATGTATAAAGGACCTTTGAGTTGTCACATGATAATGTGTTCACATGATGTGTTTGTTACCCAGAGAGCACCAGCTAACCAGGTGACCTGCAGCTTGACCTATGGTTTTCTGGCTCAGCCCCCTTTATAAGAGGGGCAGCCATTACAATCTCTCTCTCTTATCACTCCTGCTGAGATACAGTAAAGTCCAGATGTCTCAGGGTCAGTGTCCAGCACATCTGGAGGCCTCGAGCCTAAATTACAGCCACATTCCAGTAAGTCAAGTCATCTCTGTCTCCTGTCACTACCTACAGTAAGGTCAAGTCTAAAGTCAAGTCTATTCTAGTCTACGTGGCTGAACTAAAGTATATCAAAGTAACTACATGTCTCAGCAAGCTGCGAGGTCCTTCTGTGTTACTGGTCACCTCTCTGGGATCCTGTCCTAGCTGTAAAGACTATTTCCATCTGTCTACCTCAGTAAAGCTACCGTTAACCCTTGCCTGGTCTTGGACTATTATTACCCTGGGGTTATCATCGACTAGGAAATCACTTACATAGTTATGTGATCCTATGTTATCGTAATGATAAATGTCAAGAGGATCTAAGCAAGAAAAGTCACCGAGTATTCGTCCTCATGATCAATACAGAATATTATTTAAAATATAACTTTTAATGTACTACAGACTAAAATTAGAAGATGACAATAAAACTAAGATATGTGCTATTTGTACTTAATAGTGCTAGGGAGCCCGGGGGTGTGCAGACCCAAAACTTAAGGATAGAAGGATAAACCACGCCTATAGTAGATATAGATGAATAATCTAAGATAGGAGCGACTAAGTTCCTGTATTAGAAGATGTAAATGTATAATTATTCAATATTGAGATGATATAGGGATTAGAGAGATGGAGGGATATGTGCCCACTATGATAGATAAACCCATCCCTCTTTCCCTGCCTTTTGAGGGACCCACCTCCTTAACAGGGTGGCCTCAACCACGGTGACGTTCCCTACTCTCACTAAGTGAGGGGAAAAAAAAAAAACAACAAAATGAGACAATAGATAGATGGGGATAGGGCTGCACAACCCAGGGCTCCAAAAATAAAGTGTGTGTGGTAACCACAATAGTGCGAAAACAATCAAACAAATATGTAATAACCCAACTCCAACGCGTTTCACCTGTCAAATTTAAACAGGATCATCAGGGAGAACCGTGGCACCAAACATAGACATTAGTGATAGTGATAGCACCAATTTAAAAGGCAGGGCACTTATGATGGCCAAGTATACCCTAAGAGCGCAGCGTACCAGACCCAGATAGTAGCTAATTCCTCCAAATTTGCCCTCCTAGTGTAAGATGTACACTAGGTGCATGAGGTATGCCACATGTAATAAATTGTGCCCTTATGCAGAGTAAAGGCTGTTAATAGCCATGATGTTTACTCATTACAGACATGTACACGAACAACAAGGAGATATTGTTTTTCTTTGCACAATTTGCTAGCATAGATATAGATGCAAAAATATACACATACCTAAGTACTCTGGATTCTAAAGTACTTAGGTATGTGTATATTTTTGCATCTATATCTATGCTAGCAAATTGTGCAAAGAAAAACAATATCTCCTTGTTGTTCGTGTACATGTCTGTAATGAGTAAACATCATGGCTATTAACAGCCTTTACTCTGCATAAGGGCACAATTTATTACATGTGGCATACCTCATGCACCTAGTGTACATCTTACACTAGGAGGGCAAATTTGGAGGAATTAGCTACTATCTGGGTCTGGTACGCTGCGCTCTTAGGGTATACTTGGCCATCATAAGTGCCCTGCCTTTTAAATTGGTGCTATCACTATCACTAATGTCTATGTTTGGTGCCACGGTTCTCCCTGATGATCCTGTTTAAATTTGACAGGTGAAACGCGTTGGAGTTGGGTTATTACATATTTGTTTGATTGTTTTCGCACTATTGTGGTTACCACACACACTTTATTTTTGGAGCCCTGGGTTGTGCAGCCCTATCCCCATCTATCTATTGTCTCATTTTGTTGTTTTTTTTTTTCCCCTCACTTAGTGAGAGTAGGGAACGTCACCGTGGTTGAGGCCACCCTGTTAAGGAGGTGGGTCCCTCAAAAGGCAGGGAAAGAGGGATGGGTTTATCTATCATAGTGGGCACATATCCCTCCATCTCTCTAATCCCTATATCATCTCAATATTGAATAATTATACATTTACATCTTCTAATACAGGAACTTAGTCGCTCCTATCTTAGATTATTCATCTATATCTACTATAGGCGTGGTTTATCCTTCTATCCTTAAGTTTTGGGTCTGCACACCCCCGGGCTCCCTAGCACTATTAAGTACAAATAGCACATATCTTAGTTTTATTGTCATCTTCTAATTTTAGTCTGTAGTACATTAAAAGTTATATTTTAAATAATATTCTGTATTGATCATGAGGACGAATACTCGTACTATTATTACCCTGCCTAACATTGGGATAGCGGTGCTACTGTTCAGGTGGTTACCCGGAAAACCACGCCCTGGCGTCACGAACATTTAGGGGTTAATAACATCTTGCCCCCTACAACACACCATTGCACACCGAGACACCCTGTGGCTTTGCCACAAATGACTGAAGCACAGAGAAAGATTCTAAGTGCATTTTCTGAAGGTAACAACAGTCACCAATCAGTAGGAAGTGTACAGGTCTTTGGTTTGAATGAATTCAGCTCATCTGCGCCCCCCACAGGACATCACTGGTCTCTCACACGCCCCCCACAGGACATCACTGGTCTCTCACACATCTGTGCCCCCCACAGGACATCACTGGTCTCTCACACATCTGTGCCCCCCACAGGACATCACTGGTCTCTCACACATCTGTGCCCCCCACAGGACATCACTAGTCTCACACATCTGTGCCCCCCATAGGACATCACTGGTCTCTCACACATCTGTGCCCCCCACAGGACATCACTGGTCTCTCACACATCTGCGCCCCCCACAGGACATCACTAGTCTCTCACACATCTGCGCCCCCCACAGGACATCACTAGTCTCTCACACATCTGCGCCCCCCACAGGACATCACTAGTCTCTCATACATCTGTGCCCCCCACAGGACATCACTAGTCTCACACATCTGTGCCCCCCATAGGACATCACTGGTCTCTCACACATCTGTGCCCCCCACAGGACATCACTGGTCTCTCACACATCTGTGCCCCCCACAGGACATCACTGGTCTCTCACACATCTGTGCCCCCCACAGGACATCACTGGTCTCTCACGCGCCCCCCACAGGACATCACTGGTCTCTCACGCGCCCCCCACAGGACATCACTGGTCTCTTACACTACTCTGGTGGGATTTTGCTCCACTCTTCTTCCAGTATATTCCACAGTTCTGCGACTGTTGTTGGTTTCTGGGCCATAACTTTGTCACCAAGGATTTTCCAGAGGTTTTCTATTGGGTTTAGATCAGGACTCTGGGCGGCCATTTCATTGTTTTAATGTTTTCAGTTTTAAAGGGGTACTCCGCTGCTCAGCGTTTGGAACAAACTGTTCTGAATGCTGGAGCCGATGCCAGGAGTTTGTGACGTCATAACTTCACCCCCTCATGACATCACGCCCCACCCCCTCAATGCAAATCTATGGGAGGGTGAGTCTATAAATTCCAGCATGCCCCATACAGCTGGAGGCACCCTGGTTGGGAAACACTGATAACTATATATATATATATATATATATATATATATATATATATATATGTGTGTACAGTCATGGCCGCAAATGTTGGCAGCCCTGAAATTTTTCAAGAAAATGAAGTATTTCCCACAGAAAAGGATTGCAGTAACACATGTTTTGCTATACACATGTTTATTCCCTTTGTGTGAATTGGAACTAAACCAAAAAAAGGAGGAAAAAAGCAAATTGGACATAATGTCACCAAACTCCAAAAATGGGCTGGACAAAATTATTAGCACCCTTAGCTTAATATTTGGTTAACACCCTTTGGAAAAAAATAACTGAAATCAGTCACTTCCTATAACCATCCATAAGCTTCTTACAAGACTACTTACAAAAGGAGAGAAGTTCACTTAGTCTTTGCATTGTTTGTGTGTGTACCACACTAAGCATGGACAACAGAAAAAGGAGAAGAGAACTGTCTGAGGACTTGAGAACCAAAATTGTGGAAAAATATCAACAATCTCAAGGTTACAAGTCCATCTCCAGAGATCTAGATTTGCCTTTGTCCACAGTGCGCAACATTATCAAGAAGTTTGCAACCCATGGCACTGTAGATAATCCCCCTGGGCATGGACAGAAGAGAAAAAATGATGAAAAGTGTCAATGCAGGATAGTCTGGATGGTGGATAAGCAGCCCCAAACAAGTTCCAAAGATATTCAAGCTGTCCTGCAGGCTCAGGTAGCATCAGTGTCAGCGCAAACTATCCGTCGAGATTTAAATGAAATAAAACTCTATGGAGGAGACCCAGGAGGACCCCACTGCTGACATAGAGACATAAAGCAAGACTACACTTTGCCAAAATGAACTTGAGTAACCAAAATCCCTCTGGGAAAACGTCTTTTGGACACAAGAGACCAAAATTGAGCTTTTTGGTGAAGCACATCATTCTACTGTTTACCAAAAATGGAATGAGGCCTACAAAGAAAAGAACACAGCACCTACAGTGACATATGGTGGAGGTCAATGATGTTTTGGGGTTGTTTTGCTGCCTCTGGCACTGGGGGCCTTGAATGTGTACAAGGCATCATGAAATCTGAGGATTACCAGTGGATTTTGGGTCGCACTGTACAGCCCAGTGTCAGAAAGCTGGGTTTGTGTCCGAGATCTTGGGTCTTCCAGCAGGACAATGACCGCAAACATACGTCTAAAAGATGAAGCCACTGATTTCAGTTATTTTTTCCAAAGAGTGTACAACCAAATATTAAGTTAAGGGTGCCAATAATTTTGTCCAGACCATTTTTGGAGTTTGGTGACATTATGTCCAATTTGCTTTGTTTCCTCCCTTTTTTGGTTTAGTTCCAATACACACAAAGGGAATAAACATGTGTATAGCAAAACATGTGTTACTGCAATCCTTTTCTGTGGGAAATACTTCATTTTCTAGAAAAATTTCAGGGGTGCCAACATTTACGGCCATGACTGAATATATCTCAAATGTTAGCACCATGAGATTTTGCCACCGCTGCGATATCTGCTGCACTAGGGTCGGGCCTAGTGACAGATAGAGACAGATGCACCACTGTATATCACATATATTAAAAACACTATACATATACACATGCATACATACAACACATATATACTCAATCACACATATATCATACATGTGTATATACATACCTGCATTACACACACATACAGCACACTATACACAAATACATGTAACAGATAAACGGTTTGCATCACACATGTACATCTACACATTACATCTACTTACTTTTATTGAAGGCTGGCTGGTTGCATTAAATACTTCAGGAGCTGCTAGATATTCATGCCTTCTGGTGCCTGCAGACTAACATCCACATCGTCGGCCGACAGGCAGCTAAACTGTGCGACATCTAACAGCAGCAGGAGGAGATGGGGGAGGGGGGGGGTGTTAAAGGAACCTTCCGCTGCCGGTACTATGTGATTGAACTCTGCAGCGTGGCTTAATCCTGGCTGCTGCTGGCTGCAGGGTTCCACTGCTTCCCCCAGCTACAAACACTATAGCAGCCACAGGGGGCCCTATGGAGGATGGGGGTCCTGGGCAATTGCCCAATTTGCCATGTTCTAACGCCGGCCCTGACTCTGCAATATAGCTGTATGAGAGGTCCAACTCCTGCTGCAGAAAACATTCCCCAAACCACGACACTTCCTCCTCCACCTTTCACTGACTTCTTTACACACTTTGGGTTCAGTCTTTTCCCAGTTTGTTGACGAACATAATGTTTCCCATCAGACCCAAATAAATGAAACTTGCTTTCATGACTAAAATGAACTCTGGACCACTTCTCCTCTGTCCACATAAGATGCTCCTCAGGAAAGGTGAGTCTAGCCTTTTGATTCTTTCTGTTAATGAGAGTTTTGGTCACTACAGAGTGGGCTTTCAGTCCAAATGCTCTTAAACATCGAGACACTGTATGGCGAGACAGATCCTTACCCTGTTCAGTGCTGAACTGGCGAACAATTCCAGCTGCAGTGTTGAAACGATGACCCATGGAGATTCTCCGCATTATCATTTCCTCTCTTGCATTTGTCTTTCTTGGGGCACTTGAATGAGTTTGTGATGTTGTAAAGATGCAATATTCTAGAAATCACAGACTTGGAACGACCAACTTCTCTTGCTATGGCTGATAGGGTCACCCCTTTGGCCTTCATCTGGACAACTTTCTGCAAAATGGTTTCAAATGGTTTTGGTCAGCGAAAGTCAGCGCAAGCTGGAAAGTTAGGCTGTCAGTTAAATAGGATTTGTCGGATCATTAAGGAAATTAGCACCAGTTGCCAGATTAATGCCAATAACTTGCAGGTATCGGAAAGTGTTCTCTAATTTTCATCAGTGTTTTTTTTTTTTCAATTATCTCTTTACATTTTTATTCTGTGCTTTAGAATAAATACAATAGGACTAGACAATAACCTTAACATTTAGGAAATTGTGTGTTGCGCTCTAATTTTGATCTCCAGTGTAAGTACACCGGTATTCTCTAACCAGATGGTGCAAAACTACAAGAGCATGTGTGGTGTCCCCTTACCGAATTGAATACCGTACCTTGTGTGGTTGTCCCCAAAGTCAGAGTTACTACGTTCAGGTAGGGTCCCCCAGGTGGGGGACCCTAGCCCCTAGTCGCCTCCTTCTACTCTATTTCTATAGTGTTTATATGTGTATATATTTAATAAATTGTGTATTTAATATAATGTATAGTATACTTACCTTGTTAGCGTCGCAGGACCTTCGGTCATGTGACTATGTTGATTCCTCTATGATATGTTGGAGGACCTTTGGAGGTCCTTGGGTCACATGTTACCCATAACCCTTTGTAAGGTGATTGACAGAAGTATTGGACCAATTAGCACTAGTCCAGCACCTGCCCATATAAGGGAGCTGTAGCCAATTATCGCTCTCTTGGGTTGCTGCTCTCGTGGATGCCGGACTAGCAGGACGGATCTGAGCAACTTTCAAAGACACACTAGGCCAGAAAACCTATCGGCCTCAGCTGAACTAAACCGTGAGTTCTAAACTAATCCCCGCTAAAGCTAGCATGACTATTAGACCGAAACTAAATCCCCTAAATCCAGTGCAACAGCGCACATCATCCTAAAGACTCTAAATTGCTTAAGGTCCCAACCTTTGTCAATCTCCAAGATAATTTGCAAGTATAGAGACTGTTCCGGTTATGAAGCTTGCATAAAATCTTCAGTAAAGTTCCAACTGTTTTCAGCAAAACTCTCCAGTTGTGGACATTCAATCATTCTCTCCCTCCCTATTGCTCTTGGGAAAGGTGGCAGTAGGACAAGCATTACAGAGGAGCCCTCACCCTGGCGTCACGAATAGAAAGGGTTAACCAGACACCCTTTAGTCACCGCACACCTACACCCCATATACCCTACTCCCCCAGGCTATCACACATGGTTAGAGTATGAGTTTTGGAACAGCTGGAGAGCCACAGGTTTGTGATCACTTCCTTAAACTCAGCTCATCACTGGGGGATAAAAGGGGGTTACATTAGCTCAGTATGTGACTCAGGTGTTCCCCAGGGGCGGGCTTTATATTTTTTAAAATGCCGTCCCCTGGAGGGTCTGCCTGAAGCAAATTCTCATCTCACTCCATGAAGAGTGCACCCCTATAAATCTTGTAATGCCCTCTTGATGGCCAAGTCAAGGTCTCATGAATAGCTCTGTAACATGAAGTTCTTGGGCCCCAATATATAATATGGAACAGGGCCTCCCGATTACAATATGCAGCTCTTATGTGGCAGAGAGGTATTTGGAGCCCTCACACATCAGGACCTCGTGCAATCAGTACACTCCTTATATACCCTGTTCCAAATTATTATGCAAATCATATTTTTCTCATTTACCTAAATAATTTATGTAAATAACAGTCTTATTCTCATGTTATCAACTATTAAGAGTACAATTCAAATCAAAATCAAACTTTTAACAACATTTACATTTTTTTAACATTTTAACAGATCACGTTACATTTTAACATAAGACCCCTTATTTGATAGCAGCTTCACAAGTCTGGCATCCATTGAACTTGTGAGTTTTTGGACAGTTTCTACTTGAATTTGTTTGCAAGATGTCAGAATGGCCTCCCAGAGCTGCTATTTGGATGTAAACTGCTTTCCACCCTCATATATCTATTGCTTGAGGATGCTCCAAATGTTCTCTATAGGAATGAGGTCAGGGGAGGATGGAGGCCACACCATGACTTTCTCTCCTTTTATCCCCATAGCAGCAGTTGATGAAGAGGTATTCTTTGCAGTATGAGATGGTGCATTGTCATACATGAAGATGATTTTATTACAGAAAGCATAGTTCTCTGTACCAGGGAAGAAAGTGGACAGTCAGAAACTCCACATACTTTGCAGAGGTCATCTTTACACCTTCGTGGACCCTAAAGGGACCGACCAGCTCTCTTCCCATGATTCCGGCTGACGTCGCAGCCTTGTTGGAACAGGGTGGCCGACCACCCACCATCCACTACTCCATCCATTTGGACCATCCAGGGTGGCACGGCACTCATCAGTAAACAGGACTGTTTGAAAATTAGTCTTCATGTATTTTTCTGCCCAATGCAGCCGTTTCTGCTTGTGAGCATTGGTTAGTGGTGGCCAAATAGGCTTATGCACAGTTGCAAGAGTCTGGAGGACTTTACACCTTGACGTCCGTGGGACTCCAGAGGCACCAGCAGCTTCAAATATCTGTTTGCTGCTACCCTGTTTACCCTACCCCGAAAATACACCCTACCTCGAAAATAAGCCCTAGCTGGATTATCGGGGTGGGCTGCAATAAGCCCTACCCCGAAAATAAGACCTAGGCAATGCCCAGGCTGCAAATATAAAAAAAAAAACATTAACTTACCTTCGTCCTCCGTTTCCCCGTTGCTAAGGAACCGGCCTCACTGTTCTCCGCTTCTCTTGCTGCTTTCTGGTGTTGGGACGTCTCAGAGCCTTCAGCCTATCATCGGTCGCAGTGATGTCCTGCCTCGGCCGATGATAGGCTGAGCGTATTGTCATGTAAGGAGCCGGCCTGCTTCTTACATGACAGTGGGCTCAGCCTATCATCAGCAGAGGCAGGACATCGTTGCGACCGATGATAGGCTGAAGGCTCTGTGACGTTCCCATCCCCAGGAAGCAGCAAGAACAGTGGAGGGACCATGAGGCCGGTTCCTTAGTAGCAACGAGGGAACGGAGGACGAAGTTTGTTTTTTAATATTTGTATCCCGGGCACAGGAATACAAAGTAAGCGCAGCAGCTGATAATTATTTGGCAGGGGAGGGGGGGAGAGAAGCAGCACTCGCGGGTGACATACGGTACGATTAGTCCCCCCATGTGGGGTGCAGCGCTGGGCTGATAAACCGGCAGGGGGGGGAAACGTTGGGGGGGCAATGTATGTTGTTACAGTGCATACCGTAAATAAATAAGCCCTACCCTGAAAATTATGTTTTTGTGACTAAAATTAATATAAGACCCCGTCTTATTTTCGGAGAAACACGGTATGTAATGGTATTTTAGCAGCTGCTCTCTTGATCCGATGCAGGGATCTGGCAGAAATCTGTCTGTGCTCTGAATCAGCCACAAATCTCTTAATAGTGCAATGATCACACTTAAGTTTTCGTGAAATATCTAATGTTTTCATACCTCGTCCAAGGCATTGAACTATTTCACTCTTTTCAGCAGCAGAGAGATCCTTTTTCTTCCCCATATTGCTGGAAAATGGAGATTTGCTTAATAATGTGGAACACCTACCTTTAGTAGCCGTCACACCCCCTCCCATAGACTTGCATTGAGGGGGCGTGGCTGTGACATCTCAAGCAGGTCGTGGCCGTGACGTCACGAGCCTCTGCCTTGCATTGCCAGTCATCTGGCACGGAGCAAAGTTTGCTCCGTGCACCGGATGTCAAGGGTGCTGCAGCCGAGATCGTAGGGGTCCCCAGCGGCGGTACCCCCAAGATCAGACATCTAATCCCCTATCCTTTGTATAGGTGATAAGATGGCCAAGGACGGAGTACCCATTTAACATTATATTGATATGTAACCCTACAGACTGCAGAAAATCATTGGGGTCCCATATCAGCTTTCCTGCAGCACCCCCACAGGTGAAATGAAGAATTACACTGTTCCCATTGAAATCACTGGGTTATTCTGGATGCATGGATGAGCCGGGTCCTCCAGAGCAAGATACACTCAAGGGTGTGTGTACCATAGTGGCAGACCATGTGGCTGCTATGTGGCCCTTGGAGAGAAGGGGCCCTGTCCTGATTGGTTTAATTCCTTTTTCTAATGGTAACAAACCGTGCAGAATTCCTCTCTCCAGGGAACTTCATTGTCATAATGTCATAAAAATAATGGAAGGGGAAGGTATTGACCAATGGGCCATGGAAAGCAGATGGGAAATATACACCAGACCCTTCTGTCCTGGGAGGCAAAATCAGATGCCATAACAGGGGGCCCATTCTGATATTTGCTATGGGGCCCCCTTTCTCCGGTTTACGCCATATTCTTTCTAGAGACAAATGAGAACATGTTCAGTTGACCTTGTTCCAGAGGGATCTTGATCTTTTTGGTGACAGTCTTGGACGGACCTGACATCTTATCTAGTCTATAAATTCTTTACATTCTTCCAGATTTCACAATTCAGGCCTCACATTCCACTTCATTTCTTAATTCCATAGTTATAGATCCTGACCGCTGTAACAATAAAAGGAGTTGACACCTGAGGTGATATTTTACTATTGGATTTCACAATGGACGAGAGGACATAATCTGTGTCTCCTGAGAGGCACGAGGTGGAAAGTTACACAAGACATACCAGGCTCTTCTCCATGCCAGGAGCACGGGCACGAGTGCGGTTTACGATGTGGCGAACAAAGCCAAGTTGCAGAGTCATGAGTTGTTAAGCGGGCACTATTATATGTGTGTACACAGGCGCTTCCTTTGAAGAGATGTCCTGTGTCTTCTCCAGACTAGGACAGTCAGTATCAACCCAACTGGAAGGTCATACGACAATCCAAAAAGAAAGAATCTGCCACAACACAAGGACCAATTTCCCAGTGGCTTTTATAGATACAAAATGGTATAAAATGTAATTATGTATAACCCAACTTAAAGGGGTACTCCGCCCCTAGACATCTTATCCCCTATCTAAAGGATAGGGGATAAGATGTCTGATCGAGGGGGTCCCGCTACTGGGGCGGCACCCCAGACATCCGGTGCACGGAGGGAACTTCGCTCTGTGCTGGATGACTGGCGATGCGGGGCGGGGCGTCACCGTCACGTCCGCTCATGACGTCACGCCCACAAAGCCAAATGTGACTCCTTCTCTTCTGAGCAGTGTAGTGCGCACGCAGTGCACTTGAAGTTCACACATGGGGTATTTCCATACTCAGAAGAGATGGGGTTACAAATTTTGGGGGGCATTTTCTCCTATTATCTTTGTGGAAAAAACTGCATTTTAGTGAAAAAAAAGAATTATTTACACATCACAACTTTAACAAAAAGTCATCAAGCACCTGTGGGGGTAAAGGCTCACTGTACCCCTTGTTATGTTCCTTGAGGGATGTAGTTTCCAAAATAGTATGCCATGTGTTTTTTTCTTTTCTTTTGCAGTTCTGGCACCATAGGGGCTTCTTAAATGTGACCCCCCCCCCCAATCCCTTTCAGAAAAACTCACTCTCCAAAATCCCATTGTCGCTCCTTCCCTTCTGAGCCCTCTAGTGCACCCACAGAACACTTTACATCCACATATGAGGTATTTCCTTACTTGAGAGAAATTGGGTTACAAATTTTAGGAAGATTTCTCTCCTTTTACTCCTTGTAAAAATTCAAAAACTGGGTCTACAAGAACATGCGATTGTAAAATATGAAGATTTTACATTTTCTCCTTCACTTTGCTGCTATTCCTGTGAAACACCTAAAGGGTTAACAAACTTTCTGAATGTCATTTTGAATATTTTGAGGGGTGCAGTTCTTATAATGGGGTCATTTATGGGATATTTCTAATATGATGGCCCTTCAAATTAGGGATCGACTGATTATCGGTTTGGCCGATATTATCAGCCGATATTCACGATTTTGGACATTATCATTATCAGCAATTACCTAGCAGATATGCCGATAATGCACCACCCCCCGCCCGCTCCCCCGGCCAGAGACGACCACCGTCACCACTGCCCCATTGCCTCCCCATCCCCGGTTTTATAATTACCTGATCCCGGGGTCCGCGCTACTTCTGGCTCCTGCAACGTCCTGCGCTATTGCTGTGTGCTGCGCAATGACGAGTGACGACCTCAACGCGACGTCACTGTCAGTGCGCAAAGTGACAGCTCAGGACGCCGCCAGAGCCAGAAGTAGCGCAGACCTCGGGAACAGGTAATTATAAAACCGGGGATGGGGGAGGCAATGGGGCAGCGGCGGTGGTTGGACTCAGGACCGGCAGGGGGAGAGAAGCAGGCGGCGGCGGTCTCTGGCCAGAGAATAGGCAGCGACGGTGGTGGTTGGACTCAGCAGGACCCCAGGACAGGTAGGGGGAGAGAAGCGGGTAGCGGCGCCGTTCTCTGGCCCCGCAAAAGCCGCTGCAATTCATTGATTTAAAGCGCCTGCTTTAAATCATTGATCTGCAGCGGCTTCTGCGAGGCTGGGGTGGCGTGCGGGGGCGGTTGGGGAAATAGCCAATAATAAGCTATCGGCCTCAAAGTTCACAGATTATCGGTATCGGCCCTAAAAAAATCAATATAGGTCGATCCCTACTTCAAATCAACTTCAAAACTGAACTGGTCCCTGAAAAATTCCGATTTTGAAAATTTTGTGAAAAATTGCTGCTGGACTTTGAAGCCCTCTGATGTCTTCCAAAAGTAAAAACACGTCAATTTTATGATGCAAACATAAAGTAGACATATTGTATATGTGAATCAATATAACATTTATTTGGTATGTCCATTTTCCTTATAAGCAGAGAGATTCAAGGTAAAAAAAAAATGCAAAATGTTCAAATTTTCCATCAAATTTTGGCATTTTTCACCAAGAAATGATGCAAGTATCGACAAAAATTTACCAATAGCATAAAGTAGAATATGTCCCGAAAAAACTATCTCGGAATCCGAATGAAAAGTAAAAGCTATTAATGCTTAAAGTGACAGTGGTCAGAATTGCAAAAAAGGCCTGGGTCCTTAAGGGGTTAAGAAGGACAAACAATGCTCCTAACTTCCATCTAGGTGTCAACCCAAGTTCTAGCCAAAGAGCAAACAGGGTTTCAAGGAGGTGAAGGACCTGATGGTCACACACACCAACCCAAGACCGTCAGGAGGGACATCCAGAAGGGCACGGCACCCAGAAATATACGGACGACAAATCTGCACCAGTGTTATTGAAGCGAACACTTACTGACATATGGACATATGGACGTCAGTGTATGTTTCCTGTAGAGCAGTGGTCTCCAACCTGCGGACCTCAGGATGTTGCAAAACTACAACTCCCAGCATGCCGCTGGCTGTCCAGGCATGCTGGGAGTTGTAGTTTTGCAACATCTGGAGGTCCGCAGGTTGGAGGCCACTGCTGTAGAGTGTGACACAGAAGCAGTGATATATATATATATATATATATATATATATAAACACACCGTATATACTCGAGTATAAGCCGACCCCAATATAAGCCGAGGCCCCTAATTTTACCCCAAAATCCCAGGAAAAGTTATTGACTCGAGTATAAGCCTAGGGTGGGAAATACATCATCCCCCCTGTCATCATCCAGAGGCTCATTAACACCCTCATCATCATCACCACCTGTCATCATCACCCTCGTCATCATCCCCCCTTCATCATCCCCTTGTCATCATCCCACACCCCCCTTCATCATCCCCTTGTCATCATCCCACACCCCCCCTTCATCATCCCCTTGTCATCATCCCCTCCCCCCTTCATCATCCCCTTGTCATGATCCCCACCCCCCCTTCATCATCCCCTTGTCATCATCCCACACCTCCCCTTCATCATCCCCTTGTCCTCCCCACCGGACAGTCCTGCAGCACAGGACCAGCGCACCCTAACGTCCCGCCGAGCGGAGGTGAGTACAAAACTAAAGGGGGTGAGAGGGGGGCTGGATGATGTCGAAGGCCGCAGTGGTCTTCAACCTGCGGACCTCCAGAGGTTTCAAAACTACAACTCCCAGCAAACCCGGACAGCCGATGGCTGCCCAGGCTTGCTGGGAGTTGTAGTTTTGAAACATCTGGAGGTCCGCAGGTTGAAGACCACTGAGGGCGGAGAGTTCACTCGAGTATAAGCCGAGGGGGGGTGTTTTCAGCACGAAAAATCGACGGCTTATACTCGAGTATATACGGTATACTCTATGGGGGAGATTTATCAAAACCTGTGCAGAGGAAAAGTTCCCAGTTGCCCATAGCAACCAAACAGCTCTCTTCTTTCATTTTTAACAAGGCCTCTGCAAAATGAAAGAAGACATCTGATTGGTTGCTATGGGCAACTGGGCAATTTTTCTTCTGCACAAGTTTTGATAAATCTCCCCCTATATCCCAAGGAGATATATCACCTAAGACAGATGCTGCTGATAATCTCCAATGATTATAATGATTATAATAATAATAATAAATAAGTGATATTTATTGCAGCATAACTGTTGGAGTCCTGTAGGTAGATTTCATCTGGAGAGCAGGAGATCTGTTACAATGTTCTACTGAACACCACGACAGTTCCGCTGTTCTCCCGATTTATAGAACACGGATGGCGGATACTCCTTTCCGTTTTGTGTATTGGCCGTCATGCATTGGCCGCACCTATGGGTGTAAGGCAAAAGAGACCACAAAGAATCAGCAGAAGGGTGAGGCTGGAATTCCATTGAGGTATTTCACGCAAAGACGCCAGAAAAAAAAACTTAGTGGAAACCTAGCCTTATTCCATTTTTAGTATGCAGCTCCTATGCAGATCTATGTGTCACCATGGCTACAGGCTGCACACAAACCTAGTGTAGTCTGATCCTACAGTCATGTGTTACCGCTTTCTATCTATTCTCTAACTTCTCGCTAACCAGTTATGTCAGTGAGCAGTGGCTGCCGGTTATCATAACGTCACGTCTCGAGGAGCGGCGCAGGAGGATGTCAGGAGAGTGCGAACCTGGACCCAGGAATGGGCACCGGGACGGTAAGTAAATTATTGCCCGAGTCAGCTTCAGTGCTCCTCCAGTCACAGCAGTAGGTCCCAACTCCAAGCGGGTTAAGCGCCGAAGCAGCAGGGCAATATGGCTGGGCCGCTGGGGGCAGTATGTCTGTGGGAGCCACCTACCTACTATTATATGTGAGGGCATCGAGGAGAGGGAACCTACACCTATATGGGAGCACAGAGAGACGCTACAACTGTATGGGGGACGTATAGGGGCTCCAACTATATATATGGGAGCAGTAGAGGAGCCTACAACTATATATGGGGGCAGTATAGGAGCCAACAACTATATATGGGGGCAGTATAGGAGCCTACAATTATATATGAGGGCAGTATAGGAGCCTACAATTATATATGAGGGCAGTATAGGGGCCTACAACTATATATGTGGGCAGTATAGGGGCCTACAACTATATATGGGAGCAGTATAGGAGCCTACAACTATATATGGGGTCATTATAGGAGCCTACAATTATATATGGGGCAGTATAGGGGCCTACAACTATATATGGGGGCAGTATAGGGGCCTACAACTATATGGGGGCAGTATAGGAGCCTACAACTATATATGGGGGCAGTATAGGAGCCTACAATTATATATGAGGGCAGTATAGGAGCCTACAACTATATATGAGGCAGTATAGGAGCCTACAATTATATATGAGGGCAGTATAGGAGCCTACAACTATATATGTCGGCAGTATAGGAGCCTACAATTATATATGAGGGCAGTATAGGAGCCTACAACTATATATGGGGGCAGTATAGGGGCCTACAACTATATATGTGGGCAGTATAGGGGCCTACAACTATATATGGGGGCAGTATAGGAGCCTACAATTATATATGAGGGCAGTATAGGAGCCTTCAACTATATATGGGGGCAGTATAGGGGCCTACAACTATATATGGGGGCAGTATAGGGGCCTACAACTATATATGGGGGCAGTATAGGAGCCTACAATTATATATGAGGGCAGTATAGGAGCCTACAACTATATATGTCGGCAGTATAGGAGCCTACAACTATATATGGGGGCAGTATAGGAGCCTACAACTATATATGGGGGCAGTATAGGGGCCTACAACTATATATGGGGGCAGTATAGGGTCTTACAACTATATATGGGAGCAGTATATGGGCCTACAAATACATATGGGGGCAATATAGGAGCCTGCAACTATATATTGGGGCAGTATAGGAGCCTACAACTATATATGAAGGCAGTATAGGGGCCTACAACTATATATGGGAACAGTATAGGGCCTACAACTATATATGGAGGCAGTATAGGACCTACAACTATATATGGGAGCAGTATAGGGGCCTAAAACTATATATATATATATATATATATATATGGGAGCAGTATAGGGGCCTACAACTATATATGGGGGCAGTATAGGGGCCTACAACTATATATGGAGGCAGTATAGAGGCCTACAACTATTCATGGGAGCAGTATAGGACCTACAACTATATATGGGGGCAGTATAGGGGCCTACAACTATATATGGGGGCAGTATAGGGGCCTACAACTATATATGTCGGCAGTAGAGGAGCCTACAACTGTATATGGGGGCAGTATAGGAGCCTACAACTATATATGGGGGCAGTATAGGGGCCTACAACTATATATGGGGGCAGTATAGGGGCCTACAACTATATATGGGGGCAGTATAGGGTCTTACAACTATATATGGGAGCAGTATATGGGCCTACAAATATATATGGGGGCAATATAGGAGCCTGCAACTATATATTGGGGCAGTATAGGAGCCTACAACTATATATGGAGGCAGTATAGGGGCCTACAACTATATATGGGAGCAGTATAGGGCCTACAACTATATATGGAGGCAGTATAGGACCTACAACTATATATGGGAGCAGTATAGGGGCCTACAACTATATATATATGGGGGCAGTATAGGGGCCTACAACTATATATGGGGGCAGTATAGGGGCCTACAACTATATATGGAGGCAGAATAGAGGCCTACAACTATACATGGGAGCAGTATAGGACCTACAACTATATATGGGAGCAGTATAGGGGCCTAAACTATATATATATGGGGGCAGTATAGGGGCCTACAACTATATATGGGGGCAGTATAGGGGCCTACAACTATATATGGGGGCAGTATAGGGGCCTACAACTATATATGGAGGCAGTATAGAGGCCTACAACTATATATGGGGACAGTATAGGGGCCTACAACTATATATGGGGGCAGTATAGGGACCTACAACTATATATGGGGGCAGTATATGGGCCTACAACTATATATGGGGGCAGTATAGGGGCCTACAACTATATATGGGGGCAGTATAGGGGCCTACAACTATATATGGGGGCAGTATAGGGGCCTACAACTATATATGGGGGCAGTATAGTGGCCTACAACTATACATGGGAGCAGTATAGGGGCCTACAACTATATATATATATATGGGGGCAGTATAGGGGCCAACAACTATATATGGGGGCAGTATAGGAGCCTACAACTATATAGGGAGGCAGTATAGAGGCCTACAACCATATATGGGAACAGTATAGGGGCCCAAAACTATATATGGGGGCAGTATAGGGGCCTACAACTATATATGGGGGCAGTATAGGAGCCTACAACTATATATGGGGGCAGTATAGGAGCCTACAACTATATATGGGGGCAGTATAGGAGCCTACAACTATATATGAAGGCAGTATAGAGGCCTACAACCATATATGGGAGCAGTATAGGGGCCCAAAACTATATATGGGGACAGTATAGGGGCCTACAACTATATATGGGGGCAGTATAGGGGCCTACAACTATATATGGGGCAGTATAAGGGCCTACAACTATATATGGGGGCCGTATAGGCGCCTACAACTATATATGGGGCAGTATAGGGGCTTACAACTATATATGGGGGCAGTATAGGGGCCTACAACTATATATGGGGGCAGTAGAGGGGCCTTCAACTATATAGGGGGCAGTATAGGGGCCTACAACTATATATGGGGCAGTATAGGGGCATACAACTATATATGGGAGCAGTATAGGGACCTACAACTATATATGGGGGCAGTATAGGGGCAAACAACTATATATGGGGGCAGTATAGGGGCCTACAACTATATATGGGAGCAGTATAAGGGCCTACAACTATATATGGGGGCCATATAGGGGCCTACAACTATATATGGGGCAGTATAGGGGCCTACAACAAGCGGGTTAAGCTCCGAAGCAGCAGGGCAATATGGCTGGGCCGCTGGGGGCAGTATGTCTGTGGGAGCCACCTACCTACTATTATACGTGAGGGCATCGAGGAGAGGGAACCTACACCTATATGGGAGCACAGAGAGATGCTACAACTGTATGGGGGATGTATAGGGGCTCCAACTATATATATGGGAGCAGTAGAGGAGCCTACAACTATATATGGGGGCAGTATAGGAGCCTACAACTATATATGGGGGCAGTATAGGAGCCTACAATTATATATGAGGGCAGTATAGGAGCCTACAACTATATATGTGGGCAGTATAGGGGCCTACAACTATATATGGGAGCAGTATAGGAGCCTACAACTATATATGGGGTCAGTATAGGAGCCTACAACTATATATGGGGCAGTATAGGGGCCTACAACTATATATGGGGGGCAGTATAGGGGCCTGCAACTATATATGGGGGCAGTATAGGAGCCTACAACTATAAATTGGGGCAGTATTGGAGCCTACAATTATATATGAGGGCAGTATAGGAGCCTACAACTATATATGGGGCAGTATAGGGGCCTACAACTATATATGGGGGCAGTATAGGGGCCTGCAACTATATATGGGGGCAGTATAGGAGCCTACAATTATATATGAGGGCAGTATAGGAGCCTACAACTATATATGGGGGCAGTATAGGGGCCTACAACTATATATGTGGGCAGTATAGGAGCCTACAACTATATATGGGGGCAGTATAGGAGCCTACAACTATATATGGGGGCAGTATAGGGGCCTACAACTATATATGTGGGCAGTATAGGGGCCTACAACTATATATGGGGGCAGTATAGGAGCCTACAATTATATGTGAGGGCAGTATAGGAGCCTACAACTATATATGGGGGCAGTATAGGGGCCTACAACTATATATGGGGGCAGTATAGGAGCCTACAATTATATATGAGGGCAGTATAGGAGCCTACAACTATATATGTCGGCAGTATAGGAGCCTACAACTATATATGGGGGCAGTATAGGAGCCTACAACTATATATGGGGGCAGTATAGGGGCCTACAACTATATATGGGGGCAGTATAGGGGCCTACAACTATATATGGGGGCAGTATAGGGTCTTACAACTATATATGGGAGCAGTATATGGGCCTACAAATATATATGGGGGCAATATAGGAGCCTGCAACTATATATTGGGGCAGTATAGGAGCCTACAACTATATATGGAGGCAGTATAGGGGCCTACAACTATATATGGGAGCAGTATAGGACCTACAACTATATATGGGAGCAGTATAGGGGCCTAAACTATATATATATATATATATATATATATGGGGGCAGTATAGGGGCCTACAACTATATATGGGGGCAGTATAGGGGCCTACAACTATATATGGGGGCAGTATAGGGGCCTACAACTATATATGGAGGCAGTATAGAGGCCTACAACTATATATGGGGGCAGTATAGGGGCCTACAACTATATATGGGGGAAGTATAGGGGCCTACAACTATATATGGGGGCAGTATAGGGACCTACAACTATATATGGGGGCAGTATATGGGCCTACAACTATATATGGGGTTAGTATAGGGGCCTACAACTATATATGGGGGCAGTATAGGGGCCTACAACTATATATGGGGGCAGTATAGGGGCCTACAACTATATATGGGGGCAGTATAGGGGCCTACAACTATATATGGGGGCAGTATAGGGGCCTACAACTATATATGGGAGCAGTATAGGGGCCTACAACTATATATATATGGGGGCAGTATATGGGCCAACAACTATATATGGGGGCAGTATAGGAGCCTACAACTATATATGGAGGCAGTATAGAGGCCTACAACCATATATGGAAGCAGTATAGGGGCCCAAAACTATATATGGGGGCAGTATAGGGGCCTACAACTATATATGGGCAGTATAGGAGCCTACAACTATATATGGGGGCAGTATAGGAGCCTACAACTATATATGGTGGCAGTATAGGAGCCTACAACTATATATGAAGGCAATATAGAGGCCTATAACCATATATGGGAGCAGTATAGGGGCCCAAAACTATATATGGGGGCAGTATAGGGGCCTACAACTATATATGGGGGCAGTATAGGGGCCTACAACTATATATGGGGCAGTATAAGGGCCTACAACTATATATGGGGGCCGTATAGGGGCCTACAACTATATATGGGGCAGTATAGGGGCCTACAACTATATATGGGGGCAGTATAGGGGCCTACAACTATATAGGGGGCAGTATAGGGGCCTACAACTATATATGGGGCAGTATAGGGGCATACAACTATATATGGGAGCAGTATAGGGACCTACAACTATATATGGGGGCAGTATAGGGGCTTACAACTATATATGGGGGCAGTATAGGGGCTTACAACTATATATTGGGGCAGTATAGGGGCCTACAACTATATATGGGGGCAGTATAGGGGCCTACAACTATATATGGGGCAGTATAGGGGCCTACAACTATATAGGGGGCAGTATAGGGGCCTACAACTATATATGGGGCAGTATAGGGGCATACAACTATATATGGGAGCAGTATAGGGACCTACAACTATATATGGGGGCAGTATAGGGGCATACAACTATATATGGGGCAGTATAGGGGCCTACAACTATATATGGGAGCAGTATAAGGGCCTACAACTATATATGGGGGCCGTATAGGGGCCTACAACTATATATGGGGCAGTATAGGGGCCTACAACTATATGGGGGCAGTATAGGGGCCTACAACTATATATGGGGGCAGTATAGGGGCCTACAACTATATAGGGGCAGTATAGGGGCCTACAACTATATATGGGGGCAGTATAGGGGCCTACAACTATATATGGGGGCAGTATAGGGGCCTACAACTATATATGGGGCAGTATAGGGGCATACAACTATATATGGGAGCAGTATAGGGACCCACAACTATATATGGGGGCAGCATAGGGGCATACAACTATATATGGGGCAGTATAGGAGCCTACAACTATATATGGGAGCAGTATAGGGACCTACAACTATATATGGGTGCAGTATAGGGGCCTACAACTATATATTGGGACAGTATAGGGCCTACAACTATATATGGGGGCAGTATAGGGGCCTACAACTATATATGGGGGCAGTATAGGGGCTTACAACTATATATTGGGGCAGTATAGGGGCCTACAACTATATATGGGGGCAGTATAGGGGCCTACAACTATATATGGGGGCAGTATAGGGGCCTACAACTATATAGGGGGCAGTATAGGGGCCTACAACTATATATGGGGCAGTATAGGGGCATACAACTATATATGGGAGCAGTATAGGGACCTACTATATATGGGAGCAGTATAGGGGCCTACAACTATATATGGGGGCAGTATAGGGGCCTACAACTATATATGGGGGCAGTATAGGGGCCTACAACTATATATGGGGGCAGTATAGGGGCCTACAACTATATATGGGAGCAGTATAGGGGCCTACAACTATATATATATGGGGGCAGTATAGGGGCCAACAACTATATATGGGGGCAGTATAGGAGCCTACAACTATATATGGAGGCAGTATAGAGGCCTACAACCATATATGGAAGCAGTATAGGGGCCCAAAACTATATATGGGGGCAGTATAGGGGCCTACAACTATATATGGGCAGTATAGGAGCCTACAACTATATATGGGGGCAGTATAGGAGCCTACAACTATATATGGTGGCAGTATAGGAGCCTACAACTATATATGAAGGCAATATAGAGGCCTATAACCATATATGGGAGCAGTATAGGGGCCCAAAACTATATATGGGGGCAGTATAGGGGCCTACAACTATATATGGGGGCAGTATAGGGGCCTACAACTATATATGGGGCGTATAAGGGCCTACAACTATATATGGGGGCCGTATAGGGGCCTACAACTATATATGGGGCAGTATAGGGGCCTACAACTATATATGGGGGCAGTATAGGGGCCTACAACTATATATGGGGGCAGTATAGGGGCCTACAACTATATAGGGGGCAGTATAGGGGCCTACAACTATATATGGGGCAGTATAGGGGCATACAACTATATATGGGAGCAGTATAGGGACCTACAACTATATATGGGGGCAGTATAGGGGCATACAACTATATATGGGGCAGTATAGGGGCCTACAACTATATATGGGAGCAGTATAAGGGCCTACAACTATATATGGGGGCCGTATAGGGGCCTACAACTATATATGGGGCAGTATAGGGGCCTACAACTATATGGGGGCAGTATAGGGGCCTACAACTATATATGGGGGCAGTATAGGGGCCTACAACTATATAGGGGGCAGTATAGGGGCCTACAACTATATATGGGGGCAGTATAGGGGCCTACAACTATATATGGGGGCAGTATAGGGGCCTACAACTATATATGGGGCAGTATAGGGGCATACAACTATATATGGGAGCAGTATAGGGACCCACAACTATATATGGGGGCAGTATAGGGGCATACAACTATATATGGGGCAGTATAGGAGCCTACAACTATATATGGGAGCAGTATAGGGACCTACAACTATATATGGGTGTAGTATAGGGGCCTACAACTATATCTTGGGACAGTATAGGGCCTACAACTATATATGGGGGCAGTATAGGGGCCTACAACTATATATGGGGGCAGTATAGGGGCTTACAACTATATATTGGGGCAGTATAGGGGCCTACAACTATATATGGGGGCAGTATAGGGGCCTACAACTATATATGGGGCAGTATAGGGGCCTACAACTATATAGGGGGCAGTATAGGGGCCTACAACTATATATGGGGCAGTATAGGGGCATACAACTATATATGGGAGCAGTATAGGGACCTACAACTATATATGGGGGCAGTATAGGGGCATACAACTATATATGGGGCAGTATAGGGGCCTACAACTATATATGGGAGCAGTATAAGGGCCTACAACTATATATGGGGGCCGTTTAGGGGCCTACAACTATATATGGGGCAGTATAGGGGCCTACAACTATATGGGGGCAGTATAGGGGCCTACAACTATATATGGGGGCAGTATAGGGGCCTACAACTATATAGGGGGCAGTATAGGGGCCTACAACTATATATGGGGGCAGTATAGGGGCCTACAACTATATATGGGGGCAGTATAGGGGCCTACAACTATATATGGGGCAGTATAGGGGCATACAACTATATATGGGAGCAGTATAGGGACCCACAACTATATATGGGGGCAGCATAGGGGCATACAACTATATATGGGGCAGTATAGGAGCCTACAACTATATATGGGAGCAGTATAGGGACCTACAACTATATATGGGTGCAGTATAGGGGCCTACAACTATATATTGGGACAGTATAGGGCCTACAACTATATATGGGGGCAGTATAGGGGCCTACAACTATATATGGGGGCAGTATAGGGGCTTACAACTATATATTGGGGCAGTATAGGGGCCTACAACTATATATGGGGGCAGTATAGGGGCCTACAACTATATATGGGGGCAGTATAGGGGCCTACAACTATATAGGGGGCAGTATAGGGGCCTACAACTATATATGGGGCAGTATAGGGGCATACAACTATATATGGGAGCAGTATAGGGACCTACAACTATATATGGGGGCAGTATAGGGGCATACAACTATATATGGGGCAGTATAGGGGCCTACAACTATATATGGGAGCAGTATAAGGGCCTACAACTATATATGGGGGCCGTATAGGGGCCTACAACTATATATGGGGCAGTATAGGGGCCTACAACTATATGGGGGCAGTATAGGGGCCTACAACTATATATGGGGGCAGTATAGGGGCCTACAACTATATAGGGGGCAGTATAGGGGCCTACAACTATATATGGGGGCAGTATAGGGGCCTACAACTATATATGGGGGCAGTATAGGGGCCTACAACTATATATGGGGCAGTATAGGGGCATACAACTATATATGGGAGCAGTATAGGGACC
This sequence comes from Hyla sarda, assembly GCF_029499605.1. Classification (NCBI taxonomy): domain Eukaryota; kingdom Metazoa; phylum Chordata; class Amphibia; order Anura; family Hylidae; genus Hyla; species Hyla sarda. The sequence continues at coordinate 209,255,693 of NC_079196.1, forward strand.
CACAACTATATATGGGGGCAGTATAGGGGCCTACAACTATATATGGGTTTCATAAACTATATATTGTGGCATGTGTTTGGTCATATGGTCAATCTATATGTGGTGTCCCAGTACGGGATATCCATCTCGCAGTCCTATCAGCTTGAGTCCCTGCACGTCCCCAAGGATCACCCACATTGTACCCCTATAATCTGTATAATTGTATATTATGTGTAAAGCACCTTTGATATGGTCACATGGTTATTGATCACATGATAATAGTTGTCAAATGTTAAAGTCACATGTTTTGTTACCCAGAGAGCACCAGGTGACCAGATGACCCACAGCTAGCCTATGGGCTCTTGCTCCGCCCCCCTTTATAAGAGGGGGAGGTACTACAATCTCTCTCTTAGATCCTGAGGTCAAGTCCAGTCCAGACGTCTCAGTCCAGTGTCCAGCACATCTGGAGGCCTCAGGCCTAAATTACAACCACAACTCAGTAAGTCAAGTCATCTCTGTCTGCTGTAACCATCTTCAGTCAAGTCTATTATAGTCAGTGTGGCTGTGCTAGAGTCTGTCAAAGTCACTACAAGTCCCAGCAAGCGGTGAGGTCCCCTGTTACTGGTCATCTCTCTGGGACCCTGGCCTAGCTGTAAAGACTGTACCATCTGTCTACCTCAGTAAAGCTACCATTAACCCTGACCTGGCCTTGGACTCTTATTTGCCCTGCCTAACTAGGACTAGCGGTGCTACCGTTCGGGTGGTACTTGGTAAAACCACGCCCTGGCATCACGAACATTTAGGTGTTAACACCATCTGCCCCATACACCTCACATCGCACCCCCGTGACTCACCACATATATAATGATTATTTCCCATTTCGGCTGATGTTTTGGGGCTCTGTAGCATTGCACCCATCTAGCTGATAGGAATAAGCCTGGTTATGGGATTTGGCATCACATTCTGCTGCCTGTCAGAACCCACAACATTAGGCGTCTGTCCTCATGAAGAACAATGTATGTTTCTATAGTAATACACATACGTAATCCCCCGACTATCCCAGGAGAGCACTTTACAGTAAGTGCGCACACATTATACACTTTAAGGACATCTCGTCTCACATTTCACATTCTTCCGTCTAATGGATGCAGAATCGCAGCACTGAACTGGTTAACCATCTATGTTCACGACCAGTCTGCTCTATAAATAAGACTTTTTTTTTCATTACAGGAACAATGGCGGCTGTGTAGTGTGGGGAGATGACGCAGCCGCTGCCCCTATGTGATGAGAAGCGGCGCCCATTACATTTAATAATGAGGAATTTAATCTTCTGGTCATTGGGTCCCACCAATCTATTGAGGGAGGCGCAGCGGTCCTCACCAACCATGTATTATCGGCCGCTGGCTGCCAACAATTAATTTACCCCTCCCCCCCATGGATGTAATATAGTCAGGATTAAGTCATATAGACCAAGTGTCTGCAACTTGTGTCTCTCGGGTTATTCACTCTAAGCTTGTGGTCTCTAAACAGTGTGCCTCCAGCTGTTGCAAAACTACAATTCCTAGCATTGGTTATTTACTGTTGCCTTTTTGTCATCAAGAACCAGTCTGCCCATTCTCCTCTGACATCAACAAGGCATTTTCCGCCACATAACTGCCGCTTACTGGATATTTTTCCTTTTTCGGACCATTCTCTATACCCTAGAAATGGTTGTGTGTGAAAATTCCATTAGATCAGCAGTTTGTGAAATACTCAGACCGTCCCATCTGGGACCAATAACCATGTAACGTGCAACGTCACTTAAATCCACTTTCTTCCCCCTTCTGATGCTCAGTTTGAGCTTCAGCAAGTTGTTTTGACCACGTCTACATGCCTAAATGCATTGAGTTGCTGCTGTGTGCTCAGCTGATTAGCTATTTGTGTTAACAAGCAATTGAACCCATTGAGAAAACATGCACGCTCAGCTGAGCTGAGCAAGAGATACTGAGATACTAGCCTATTATCAGTCTTAATGGGGTACTCCACTGGCCAGCTTTCAGAAGTAAATGTTCTGAACAGTGTTTTAGCGCTGTGGGGGTCGGCCACGCCCCTCGTGACATCATGGTCACGCCCCTCAATGCTATCGGAGCGTGATGGATTCAGCAGTGGAACAGGTGTTATAGATCTCGGCAGTGGAACAGGTGTTATAGGTTTCCGCAGTGGAACAGGTGTTATAGGTTTCCGCAGTGGAACAGGTGTTAAAGGTTTCGGCAGTGGAACAGTTGTTAAAGGTTTCGGCAGTGGAACAGGTGTTATAGGTTTCGCCAGTGGAACAGGTGTTATAGGTTTCGGCATTGGAACAGGTGTTATAGATCTCGGAAGTGGAACAGGTGTTTTAAGATTTCGGCAATGGAAGAGGTGTTATAGGTTTCCGCAGTGGTACAAATGTTATAGGTCTCGGCAGTGGAACAGGTGTAATAGGTTTCAGCAGTGGAACAGGTGTTAAAGGTTCTGGGTTCTGAACAGTGTTTTAGCAATGTGGGGGTCAGCCACGTCCCTCGTGACATCATGGCAGTGGAACAGGTGTTATAGGTTTGGGCAGTGTAACAGGTGTTATAGGTTTCCGCAGTAGAACAGGTGTTATAGGTTTCCACAGTAGAACAGGTGTTATAGGTTTCCGCAGTGGAACAGGTGTTATAGGTTTCCGCAGTTGAACAGGTGTTATAGGTTTCGGCAGTGGAACAGGTGTTATAGGTTTCGGCAGTGGAACAGGTGTTATAGGTTTCCGCAGTGGAACAGGTGTTATAGGTTTTGGCAGTGGAACAGGTGTTATAGGTCTCTGAAGTGGAACAGGTGTCATAGGTTTCCGCAGTGGAACAGGTGTTATAGGTTTCAGCAGTGGAACAGGTGTTATAGATCTCGGAAGTGGAACAGGTGTTACAGATCTCGGAAGTGGAACAGGTGTTATAGGTTTCGGCAGTGGAACAGGTGTTATAGGTTTCGGCAGTGGAACAGGTGTTATGGGTTTCGGAAGTGGAACAGGTGTTATGGGTTTCGGAAGTGGAACAGGTGTTATAGATCTCGGCACTGGAACAGGTGTTATAGGTTTCGCCAGTGGAACAGGTGTTATAGGTTTCGGCAATGGAACAGGTGTTATATATCTCAGAAGTGGAACAGGTGTTTTAAGGTTTCGGCAATGGAAGAGGTGTTCTAGGTTTCGTCAGTGGAACAAATGTTATAGGTTTCACCAGTGGAACAGGTGTTATAGGTTTCGGCAATGGAACAGGTGTTATAGGTTTCGGCAATGGAACAGGTGTTATAGATCTCTGAAGTGGAACAGGTGTTATAGGTTTGGGCAGTGGAACAACAGTCTTAATGGGGTACTCCACTGGCCAGCTATCAGAAGTAAATGTTCTGAACAGTGTTTTAGTGCTGTGGGGGTCAGCCACTCCCCTCGTGACATCATGGTCACGCCCCTCAATGCTATGGATGAACAGTGGAACAGGTTTTATAGATCTCGGAAGTGGAACAGGTGTTATAGATCTCGGCAGTGGAACAGGTGTTATAGGTTTCGGCAATGGAAGAGGTGTTATAGATCTCGGAAGTGGAACAGTTGTTATAGATCTCGGAAGTGGAACAGGTGTTATAGATCTTGGCAGTGGAACAGGTGTTATAGGTTTCGGCAGTGGAACAGGTGTTATAGGTTTCGGCAATGGAAGAGGTGTTACAGATCTCGGCAGTGGAACAGGTGTTATAGGTTTCTGCAGTTGAACAAATGTTATAGATCTCGGAAGTGGAACAGGTGTTATAAATCTCTGAAGTGGAACAGGTGTTATAGGTTTGGGCAGTGGAACAACAGTCTTAATGGGGTACTCCGCTGGCCAGCTTTCAGAAGTAAATGTTCTGAACAGTGTTTTAGTGCTGTGGGGGTCAGCCACTCCCCTCGTGACATCATGATCACGCCCCTCAATGCTATGGGGGCGTGATGGATTCAGCAGTGGAACAGGTTTTATAGATCTCGGAAGTGGAACAGGTTTTATAGATCTCGGAAGTGGAACAGGTGTTATAGATCTTGGCAGTGGAACAGGTGTTATAGGTTTCGGCAGTGGAACAGGTGTTATAGGTTTCGGCAATGGAAGAGGTGTTATAGATCTCGGCAGTGGAACAGGTGTTATAGGTTTCGGCAGTGGAACAGGTGTTATAGGTTTCGGCAGTGGAACAGGTGTTATAGATCTCGGAAGTGGTACAGGTGTTACAGGTTTCGGCAGTGGAACAAATGTTATAGATCTCAGAAGTGGAACAGGTGTTATAGATCTCGGCAGTGGTACAAGTGTTATAGGTTTCGGCAGTGGAACAGGTGTTATAGGTTTCGGCAGTGGAAGAGGTGATAAAGGTTTCGGCAGTGGAACAAGTGTTATAGGTTTTGGCAGTGGAACAGGTGTTAAAGGTTTCGGCAGTGGAACAGGTGTTATAGATCTTGGAAGTGGAACAGGTGTTATAGATCTCGGCACTGGAACAGGGGTTATAGGTTTCGCCAGTGGAACAGGTGTTATAGGTTTCGGCAGTGGAACAGGTGTTATAGATCTCGGAAGTGGTACAGGTGTTACAGGTTTCGGCAGTGGAACAGGTGTTATAGGTTTTGGCTGTGGAACAGGTGTTATAGGTTTCGCCAGTGGAACAGGTGTTGTAGGTTTCGGCAATGGAACAGGTGTTATACATCTCGGAAGTGGAACAGGTGTTTTAAGGCTTCGGCAATGGAAGAGGTGTTATAGGTTTCCGCAGTGGAACAAATGTTATAGGTCTCGGCAGTGGAAAAGGTGTTATAGGTTTCAGCAGTGGAACAGGTGTTATAGGTTTCCGCAGTGGAACAGGTGTTATAGGTTTCCGCAGTGGAACAGGTGTTATAGGTTTCCGCAGTGGAACAGGTGTTATAGGTTTCCGCAGTGGAACAGGTGTTATAGGTTTCCGCAGTGGAACAGGTGTTATAGGTTTTGGCAGTGGAACAGGTGTTATAGGTTTTGGCAGTGGAACAGGTGTTATAGGTTTCCGCAGTGGAACAGGTGTTATAGGTTTCAGTAGAGGAACAGGTGTTATAGATTTCAGCAGTGGAACAGGTGTTATAGATCTCGGAAGTGGAACAGGTGTTATAGGTTTCGGCAGTGGAACAGGTGTTATAGGTTTCGGCAGTGGAACAGGTGTTATAGGTTTCGGCAGTGGAACAAATGTTATAGGTTTCACCAGTGGAACAGGTGTTATAGGTTTTGGCAGTGGAACAAATGTTAAAGGTTTCACCAGTGGAACAGGTGTTATAGGTTTTAGCAGTGGAACAGGTGTTATAGGTTTTGGCAATGGAACAGGTGTTATAGGTTTCGGCAGTGGAACAGGTGTTATAGGTTTCGGCAGTGGAACAGGTGTTATAGGTTTCGGCAATGGAACAGGTGTTATAGGTTTCGCCAGTGGAACAGGTGTTATAGGTTTCGCCAGTGGAACAGGTGTTATAGATCTCGGAAGTGGAACAGGTGTTATAGGTTTGGGCAGTGGAACAAGTGTTATAGATCTCGGAAGTGGAACAGGTGTTATAGGTTTCCGCAGTGGAACAGGTGTTATAGGTTTCCGCAGTGGAACAGGTGTTATAGGTTTCCGCAGTGGAACAGGTGTTATAGATCTCGGAAGTGGAACAGGTGTTGTAGGTTTTGGCAGTGGAACAAGTGTTATAGGTTTCCGCAGTGGAACAAGTGTTATAGGTTTCGGCAATGGAACAGGTTTTATAGATCTCGGAAGAGGAACATGTGTTATAGATCTCGGAAGTAGAACAGGTGTTATAGATCTCGGAAGAGGAACAGGTGTTATAGGTTTCGGCAGTGGAACAGGTGTTATAGGTTTCGGCAATGGAACAGGTGTTATAGGTTTCAGCAGTGGAACAGATGTTATAGGTTTCGGCAATGGAACAGGTATTTCTATTTCTTAATTTCTTCTCTTTTGAGTGCTTTTTCCACTTTTTCTTCCAAAACCCTGAATGTTGCTGATTTGTCTTCACCCGGGTGTCACTGGCCTTAGTACTGTACAGATAAGTGACTCTACACCACCCTGCTTTATGATCTTATGTAGTCAATATACATCTATATACATCTATATGATGCATTTCTCCTTGATGTTGATCCGTCCTGGCTTAAAGTCATAAAACGTTTTAAATGTCAAAGATCTTTTCCAGAACCAGGTGGTGGGTGTTATCTGTAAGGCTAAAGTAGTGTTTCCCAGGGATCTACAAGGCTAGGTTCACGCTACGGAATTTCCGCCTGCAATTCCACTTTGAAATTGCAGGCAGAAATTCCGCTTGCTAAAATGTATATTACAGTGAATGTTTTTCCGTTCACAAATTCACACTTCAGAAATTGTGAAGCGAAATTTGTGAACGGAAAATCAGCATGTAAATTTTCGCCTGAAGAATGGCGTTGCTCATTCTTCAGGCGGAAATACTCACGGAACACAATGCAGTCTATTGGAGACTACAGCGTCCGTACGGTCCTAGCGCAACTGATTCAGTCGGCGCTGGCCGCACTCGGAATCTCCGGGCACTTTCTGCCCGGAGATTGCGCAGTGTGAACCTAGCCTAACTCCCATATGTTATACAGACTGCATACTGATTTAAATTAAAACTGTTATACCTCTTTTCTCCTGTGGGGGTGCTGTAGGGAAATTGAACAATTGTTTGCTGGGTTACCCAGAATACAGCTGAGCACTGGGTTTCTTAAAGTGGACACTCATTTAAAGTACATAACCCAGTGTTTTCGAACCAGTGTTCCTACAGCTGTTGCAAAACTACAACTCCCAGCATGCACGGACAGCCAGCTAGCCATGCTAGAAGTTGTAGTTTTGCAACAAGTGGAGGTCCACAGTTTGGAGACCACTGTTGTAAGTCCTATGCTGCTCTTGTAGCAGGCCATTTTCCTCTCTGCAAAGCAGCTCTTGTGGCAGGCAGTCTCCCTCTCTAAAAAGCAGCTCTTGTGGCGGGCAGTCTCCCTCTCTGCAAAGCAGCTCTTGTGACGGGCAGTCTCCCTCTCTGCAAAGCAGCTCTTGTGATGGGCAGTCTCCCTCTCTGCAAAGCAGCTCTTGTGGCGGGCAGTCTCCCTCTCTGCAAAGCAGCTCTTGTGGTGGGCAGTCTCCCTCTCTGCAAAGCAGCTCTTGTGGCGGGCAGTCTCCCTCTCTGCAAAGCAGCTCTTGTGACGGGCAGTCTCCCTCTCTGCAAAGCAGCTCTTGTGACGGGCAGTCTCCCTCTCTGCAAAGCAGCTCTTGTGGTGGGCAGTCTCCCTCTCTGCAAAGCAGCTCTTGTGATGGGCAGTTTTCTTCTCTGAAATGCAGCTTTAATGGTAAGCAAATGCTTCAAGTACTTGGGTCCCAATTCACAGTAATAAATCCATTAATAATATTATTACGATACATTCACTGGAACATTATACTCCATTGCATGCTCCACCACCAAAACATCTCCCAGCCTACTTCTGCAATGTCCACTTGCTCTTAAAGTGGGAACAGGCAAACTTTTCACTACCTCAAAGTGCAGCTATGGTGGACTTTCTTCACTTAGAAAGGTTTAAAAATGTTTTAACAATGGACTTGGCCATCGGTATCACCTAGGACCCTGTATTCACTAGGCAGGACAGCTCCCCTCTGATCATCTTGGCCACCACCACTAGACTTCTCCCACCAACTCCATTGGCTCTGACATAATTCAACTACAATATAAATTCCTGTGGTTGGCAGTGGCAGGGCAACACTGGGCAGTCGTGGTCAAAGTGTCCTTCTCGACCATACTCCCCGGATCGCCTTCTATTTCTTCTTCTAGCCTTGAAGAGAACGGGCATGGTCCTGGCTTCCCGTCACCTTTGCTATTGGGTGTCATGAATAGGGTTGCCACCTTTCTTGCTAAATTGCATAATTAATTATATATGCATGACTTCGCAGCATACTCATAAGCGGGGGAAATTTTGTCCTATACTGACCCCTATAACTTTTTTTTATTTCTCCTTATACGGGATGAGGACAAATTTTTTGCATCCAGATCTGGAGTTTTTAACAGGACCATTTTTGATGTGACTTTTTGATCGCTTTATTTATTAGCAAATTCAGGAGTTGCAGTTAGTTACTAACTACAACTCCCAGCATGCCCTAATACAGCCTGTGGGTCAGCAGCTGCCCCAAACGAAAGCTACAACTCCCGGCATGTTGGACTACAGTGGGGAAAAAAAGTATTTAGTCAGCCAACAATTGTGCAAGTTCTCCCACTTAAAAAGATGAGAGGCTGTAATTGTCATCATAGGTTATAACCTCAACTATGAGAGACCGAATGAGAAAAAAATCCATAAAATCCCATTGTCTGATTTATTTGCAAATTATGGTGGAAAATAAGTATTTGGTCACCTACAAACATTAATGGCTCCTGTTTGAACTTGTTATCAGTATAAAAGACACCTGTTCACAACCTCAAAACAGTGACACTGCAAACTCCACTATGGCCAAGACCAAAGAGCTGTCAAAGGACACCAGAAACAAAATTGTAGACCTGCACCAGGCTGAGAAGACTGAATCTGCAATAGGCAAGCAGCTTGGTGTGAAGAAATCAACTGTGGGAGCAATAATTAGAAAATGGAAGACATACAAGACCACTGATAATCTCCCTCGATCTGGGGCTCCACGCAAGATCTCACCCCGTGGTGTCAAAATGATCACAAGAACGGTGAGCAAAAGACACAGAACCACATGGGGGTGAATGACCTGCAGAGAGCTGGGACCAAAGTAACAAACGCTACCATCGGTAACACACTACACCGCCAGGGACTCAAATCATGCAGTGCCAGACGTGTCCCCCTGCTTAAGCCAGTACATGTCCTGGCCCGTCTGCAGTTTGCTAGAGAGCATTTGGATGGTCCAGAATAGTACTGGGAGAATGTCCTACGGTGAGATGAAACCAAACTAGAACTTTTTGATAAAAACTCAACTCGTCGTGTTTGGAAGAGATAGAATGCTGAGTTGCATCCAAAGAACACTGTACCTACTATGAAGCATGGGGGTGGAAACATCATGCTTTGGGGCTGTTTTTCTGCTAAGGGACCAGGACGACTGATCCATGTAAAGGAAAGAATGAATGGGGCCATGTATCGTGAGATTTGAGTGAAAACCTCCTTCCATCAGCAAGGGCATTGAAGATGAAACGTGGCTGGGTCTTTCAGCATGACAATGATCCCAAACACACCGCCCGGGCAACGAAGGAATGGTTTCGTAAGAAGCATTTCAAGGTCCTGGAGTGGCCTAGCCAGTCTCCAGATCTCAACCCTATAGAAAACCTTTGGAGGGAGTTGAAAGTCCGTGTTGCCCAGCGACAGCCCTAAAACATCACTGCTCTAGAGGAGATCTGCATGGAGGAACGGGCCAAAATACCAGCAACAGTGTGTGAAAACCTTGTGAAGACTTACGGAAAACATTTGACCTCTGTCATTGCCAACAAAGGGGATATAACAAAGTAATGAGATGAACTTTTGTTATTGACCAAATACTTATTTTCTACCATAATTTGCAAATAAATTCTTTAAAAATCAGACAATGTGATTTTATGGATTTTTTTTTCTCATTCTGTCTCTCATCATAGTTATAACCTATGATGGAAATTACAGGCCTCTTATCTTTTTAAGTTAAGTGGGAGAACTTGCACAATTGGTGGCTGACTAAATACTTTTTTGCCCAACTGTATATAGCAGTATATGTTTTCAGCTGTTGCAAAACTACAACTCCCAGCATGTTGGACTATATAGTAGTATATAGTATAGGTCAGTGTTTCCCAACCATGTGTGCCTCCAGCTGTTGCAAAACTACAACTCCCAGCATGTTGGACTATATAGTAGTATGTAGTATAGGTCAGTGTTTCCCAATCAGGGGTGCCTCCAGCTGTTGCAAAACTACAACTCCCAGCATGTTGGACTATATAGTAGTATGTAGTATAGGTCAGTGTTTCCCAATCAGGGGTGCCTCCAGCTGTTGCAAAACTACAACTCCCAGCATGCCCAGACAGCAGTTGGCACACTCAAGGCATCGGTCTGGTGGATTTGATACAGAGGTCACCCCGTGGATCTGTACATTCCTACATCTTTCCCAGCAGAATTGTTTTTACTGCCTTTGAGTAAAATGATAGCACTTTATGTGGCGGTAATAAAAACAGCTATTTATTGTGTCTGTTATCACTGCTGTGTTAAAGTGAATGGAAATGTTACCCTCTGCACGGTAACCCCTGGACGCTCGCTGGTTTCCTCAGGATATTCCATGCAAAAAAACAAAAAACTGCTGACATATCGTAGCGAGGGGGAATGGGTGTCGAGATGTGCTGTGCCCGTACATTTCTGCTCATCCCCTGGCAAAGTACACTAATCAGTCATTAACACCATTAACGACGGCCATGCGTACATATATGTTGACAATATTGTGGGAGCTAAGCCCACTATATACACGGCGGGTGCCAACTGCTATCTGCAGCTGACACCCACCGCTAATGACGGACATCAGCCATTATGTTGTTGCTGGTGATTTAACCTCCTTAATGCCACGATCAATAGTGATCGTGGCATTCAAGGTGCTGTCTGACAGGTTCCCGTCATGTGAGATCGCCAATCGGCACCCCTGCAATGAAATAGCAGGGTGCCTATTGGTTACCATGGCAGCTGGAGGCCTCTGTGCTTGCCATGGTGAGATCTGCTAATGCAACCTACCTCAGACAGGCTCTACTTGGAGAGCGCCGATCTGAATGATCAATGTAATAATACAACATGGTATTGATCAGTATAAATAGAATTAAAAAAAAAATCCACTAATAAAAATACGACTACCGCCCCCCTTTCAACTCCCTCCCACCTAAATATTTCAGGAAATGTCTGAACTAGAATGAAGTATAATATTATTCATCTCATAGGGTCATCTGTGCACATGAAAACCAAACCAAACTACAACTCTCAGCGTGTCCGGGAATGCTGGGATTTGTAGTTTTACAACAGCTGGAGGCACCCTGGTTGGGAAACACTGCCTTAGATGTAAAAATTAGAATTGGGTGATTTTAACCGTCTTTTATGTTTACTTTTTTTTAACTTGTAAAATAAAATAAAAAAATTATAAAAAATAAAAAAAAGTATGTAGGTAAATTTGGTACCATACCAAAGGGTGCTCTGCATAATAACAAGTAGGGATCGGCCGATTATCGGTATGGCCAATAATCACGATTTTGGGCATTATCGTTATCGGCAATTACCTTGCCGATAAGCCGATAATGCGCCCCCCCCCCCCCCCCCGACCCACCGCAACGGGTCGCACCTCCCACCATAGTGCTGAGCAGTATACCGGTATGAACCGGATACCGTTTTTTTCTTCTCCCACGGTATGGATTGTTGCCCATACCGCTATACCGGTCAGGCCCCTCCCCCACCCTCAGAGTCAAAAAAAAATTATTTAACTTAACCGTAATGGGGGTGGTCCGGGCCATCCATCCTTCCTGTAGTGTCCAGCGGCATTCCGGGTGGAGGGTGAACCAGGTGCGTCGCTGCGCAGCGGCGTCTATGCAGCGTTACTAGGCCGGAGCCTGCCCGGAGTGGAGAAGAGGACCCCCGGAGAAGAAGGACAGCCCGCACCGGTTCACCCTCCACCCGGAATGCCGCCGGACACTACAGGAAGGATGGATGGCCCGGACCACCCTCCCCGGACGGTCCCTGCAGCAACTGGGAAGGTGAGTCAGGGTTCTGGGATGGACAGGGGTCTGTATAATATACTATACCTACAGTAGGCCCTCCAGCTGTTGCAAAACTACAACTCCCAGCATGCCCGGACAGCCAACGGCTGTCTGGGCATGCTGGGAGTAGTAGTTTTGCAACAGCTGGAGGCACCCCTAGGCGCGGCGCGGGGTAGCGGTGGCGGTGATAGGTCTCAGGACCCCCAGACAGGCAGGGGGAGAGAAGCGGGTGGCGGCGGCGGCCTAAATAGCCGATGACTTTTACCGGAATATCGGTATAAGTTATCGGCTATCGGCCCTAACCTCCCCAGATTATCGGTATCGGCCCTAAAAAAACGATATCGGTCAATCCCTAATGACAAGCCCCCCCATAAGTCTATGTTCACATCAGTGTAGTGGATCTCCGTTACAACAACTGATAACGGGACAGGGACGGAGGTTTCTCCAGGTTTTCTATATCTTTTGTATTTTTCTGTATACGGAGCAGTATGAGGTCCGTTTTTTGCAGGGTAAGCTGTAGATTTTGTTGGTACCTTTTGGAACTGGAGATTTTTTCCTCTGATGACCTTCAGCATGAGGGTATACTATTTTTATAGTTTAATAGTTCACATACGCGGTGATACCTGCCCTGTTTATTTTATTTTTTTTTCATTAAAGGAGTAGTCTCATGGATGAAAACATATCCCAAATTCACAGGATAGGGGATAAGTTTTAGATCATGGGGGGTCTGAGCACTGGGGCCCCCCACAAGCTCCTGTATGGAGCCCCAGTTCTAACCTGGAGCGGTGCGTCCCAACTAGAGATGAGCGAACTTACAGTAAATTCGATTCGTCACGAACTTCTCGGCTCGGCAGTTGATGACTTTTCCTGCATAAATTAGTTCAGCTTTCCGGTGCTCCCGTGGGCTGGAAAAGATGGATACAGTCTTAGGAGACTCTTTCCTAGGAATGTATCCACCTTTCCCAGCCCACCAGAGCGCCTGAAAGCTGAACTAATTTATGCAGGATAAGTCATCAACTGCCGAGCCGAGAAGTTCGTGACGAATCGAATTTACTGTAAGTTCGCTCATCTCTAGTCACAACAACCGCCGGAAGCTCTCTATATATTTCTATGGAAGAGCCAAAGATAACCGAACTATGGCTCTCCCATAAAGATATATGGAGGGGGCATGATGGGCCCCTGCAAAGGGTAAAAATATAAATTAAAAAAATGTAAATTATTGTTTATATCTAGGAAATCCAATATAGCCATCATTACAGGTCTTGGGGGGCTTCCCTAGATGTACACTGATTTTAATGGATATCCCTCACATACAGTAGGCCTTTGGCTGTCTGGGAATGCTGGGAGTTGTAGTTTTGCAACAGCTGGAGGCACACTGGTTGGGAAACACTGCCTCAGAGTACTGGTCCTCCCTTGAAGATCCTCAGAACTATTTTTAGGCATAGGGGTAGGTCAATAAATAAAAAAAATGGTGACCCAGAATGATGGGCAGCAGATGTCGGGTCAGTCCCGAGGACAGAGAATGTAATTGAAGCGGATGATGCAAGAATAAGAAAACGAAGCTCTGGATTGTGTAATATCAACTTTTAGCCACATGTAATAAACTATTATATTTAGAACCGTATTGTGCTAGAAATAAGGGTCACTTACTTACCTGTAAAGTTTATTATTCTTTTTATACATTTTATAGAAGATGGATTCAGCCAAGTACAAGAAGGAAAAAAATTAAAAATAAAAAAAATAAATCAGACCAAACAGGGCCTAGACTGGGAGATTTGCACCCGGGAGAGTATGACTGCAGGTGCCTTGAGGTACCATAAACAAAGGCCTTCTGATACTATTGTCACTACTGCTGACCCTTTATAATATAAGACCTTGTCAGGGAGGTCCTCACTTCTGGGCCCCCTAGCACAGAGCCCACCCTCTTATCCCTACACGAGACCCTGCCACTTTGTGCCAGCTCTTTCCCCTGCTAAAGCGTACCTATCATTTCACAACCTGCTGGGTTTTGTTAAATAACCCTTCACAGTGGTGACAATGGGATTTTAGGGCCCTTACTGCCGTTAGTGAGCCAATGAGAGCCCCCTTCATGGTGCGCAACTATTTATCATTCTCTCTATTTCAGGGGGTGGGACCAGATCTGGGCTGTTTGCCAGAAGAACAGGCACTTCCTTTCCCTTACTTGTCTGGTCAATCACAGGAAAGCACCTACTCCTCTTTGTTATGCCAAGACATAGTTCTGGTGAAACTGGACTGGCACTGTGCTCTGTGACGAGAGAAGGGGTTACTGATGCACTGGTGCTTCAAGGTGCTATGTGAGCAGAAAGGAAAGAATCAGCAGCACAGCAAGGAAGGAGTTACACTAAGCACACTAAGCTGTTGCGGCTTCTGACAACCTAAAGGGAGGGGGGGGTTACATTTAGCACTGTGTGTGTCACAGTTATCTGTGTGTGTATCCAACCGATCAATAGAACAAGCTGGGAGAAGCACATGCTTAAGTACTGCACTCCCCAGGAATCAAGCATTAGATTTTACCATACTTAGCAAAATCTTCATCCTCAGCATCCCCGGGGAACATTTTTATCCCCAGAGATTGTGAGTATATGGAGTTATAAAGACTCCCCCGCCGCCTCATAAGCAGTCACCTGGGCGGGGAGCTATAAGTACCAGGTCACGTCGCTTCAGCTGTAGTGACGCCCCCTTGGCATGATTGACAGCCGTGTAATCACTCTGCTGCCTAAGCTGATGGAGAAGATCGGGGGGGTCACTACAGCCGGAGCGACAGGACCTGGTAAGTATAGCTCCCCACCAAGGGGACTAATTACGGAGCAGCGGAGGGGACTTTATAACTTCATATCCTCACTCTCTCTAGGGGCAAAAAAAGCCCCCCGTTGATGGTGAGGATAAAGATTTTAACATATACAATGCATTGCTAATCATTATGTATGGTAAAATCTAATGCTTGGTTCCCTTTAAGTGATGGTTGGTCACTATGGGCAGATCAGACAGTTTTGTCTCAGTGAGTTTTGATAAATTTGGGCCACTGTGGTTTATTAGGCAATGTGTCCCTAGCAACCGGCCTGTCAGAAATGACTCTACATGTTCCCTGTGCTGCCTGCAAAGAAGGGGACAAGCCATTCTTGCCATGCCCCATCTCAGCCCATCTTGTTCCACCAGTAAAGGTTTAAAGGGGTTCTCCACCATAAGGTGATTTTAGTACGTACCTGGCAGACAGTAATGTACATGTTTAGGAAGGATCTGCGCTCGTCTTGGGGATAAATGGCTATGTTGTGAGATTACCATAACAATGTGGCTAGCTTTTCGTGAACTGGTATTTCCTGTTTGAGTTTTCTATTTTGCCTACAAATCCCATAATTCCATTTTCCTCCCTCCCACTCATCATACACCCCACCCATTGAAACATGAATGAGCTGCATCCATTCAAAAGACCAGCGGTTTTCAATCAGGGTGCCTACAGCTGTTGCATTTGTTGCAGATTGATCTCTCTCCCACCAAGCGATCCCTCCACCCATTGAAGCAGACAGGCTCCCTGTCATCAGCTGACTAGTGATGTCAGGTCTCGGCCGCATTGCAACCTCGGAAAAATCTGAGACAACAGTCATTTTGTATGCTGTTCAAAATAAACATCGGGGTGAAAATCACAGAAGAATTGTGAGAAAACCGTCACACACAGGTACAGACACTATATTATGAACTACACTAACTTTACAGCCCCTGTAGCATAGTCAAATAAATAAAATCCTGGAATACCCCTTTAATATAGTCCATTAGGGCATATAGTCATCCTAGAGGGGCTGACTCATTCAGGACCCCTTCTATGAGCCAGAACTGAAAGCCACTCTGATGGACCCAGCCCTCCATGGTCCTCATTGTCAGCTTTTCATATGTATGGTCGGCTGCTTTTCCACGGACATTGAGGTCACCAGCCATAGAGGTAGAGTCCTGTAGGTTATGGAAGTCGGACCTGCAGCAAAATTCCTCAGATATTTAAGGCTTCCATAATGTCCTTACATAATGACCTAATCTCAATCCAGATGTATCCAGCTCTGTCAATGCCACCGATGCCAGCTGTATAAACTGACCGGTCAATCCCTAGTTATATATGTGGAATCAGATGAGACGATTAGTTGTAACAAGTGACCAAGTGAGTAAGAGCTAACATTAGGGCACTTATCAATCTATGACAAAAGTAATGAGGGACATTATGACGCTGGGGTGGCCATTCCCCTCACGCCCAGGAGCTGTTGGCACACGGTGACATTTATTTGAATGGAGCCCATTGTATTGGAAGGTTCTAGGAGTTGACGCGCCCGACTATTGGAAGTGTTGCACTGTAGTCATGACTGAGCGGTAAATCATGTTTCGCAGATAACCTTGAGCGACAACCTCCAGATGTCTGCACAGCCGGGACAGTGTGCCAAGAGGGATTGGTAAACAGCGCCCGGCCACAATAGAAAGGCCGTGGGTGAATTAAGCTGATAATCTTCATGATATTATGATGCCAAGTTTCCAGAGACGTCATGGTGGAAGTGTTTGCCCAAAGTGGTTTCTTTTCGTCGTGTTTTTATTGATTAATGTCCAACTGGGCCACATCCTAAATTCTCCAGACGGCTCTGGGTTAGTCTCTCTAGTCGGCAGCAAGACTCCATTAATGGGCAAGTAGGAAAGAATGACATAATAGGAGAGATATGACTGACTGGGAGCACATAGTAAGTGAGCTTTTGCACCTTGTCCACACTGGTGTGGTGCTGTGCGGTGTCCATCGCTGCCGTGGCACCGTGTCTGTGGGGGGTGCGGCCAAGGGACTGGTTTGAGTGGCATTGGGGCTACTCTGCCAGTGGGTCATTCCCCCAGTGGGCACTGGTGTTGCGCCGCCCAGTGCTACGCCATTTTATGTTAGGGACCCACTCTAAATAGGTGGCCTTGACGTGGCGAGTGGGCTTGTACTTTTTGATCAAAATGTATAATAACAACCTGTTAGTTTTTGAATTTATGATGAGAATGGATGTGCGACCATGTCTACTTTCACTACTTGAATTCACATAGGAGAGATTATAATTGTATATTCTGGGAATAACCAAAGAACGATAGCATGCACTCACCGCTGAGACAGTGTCTAGAGGTCCGAGGATCCGGGGTCACGGAACAGCATACCGGGATGTGCCGAAGCGCTCAGAGCGCTTCGGCACATCCCGGTATGCTGTTCCGTGACCCCGGATCCTCGGACCTCTAGACACAGTCTCAGTGGTGAGTGCATGCTATCGTTCCTTGGTTATTGATTGACGCTCCCTATAGTGTATCTGGAGTATCAGATTCTTTTTTAGATGTGCTCTCCCCTTGTATTCTTTTGCTACGGTTTATAAGTATCTTCTGGAACTTGAAGATGATTTGTCTAGATCGTTGGTCCCCAACTCAGTCCTCAAGGCCCACAAACATTCTGGGTTACTTCTTTGACTTCATTGGAATAGAACAGGAAAAAATGTAAATCCTTGACTGTTCGTGGGAAGAATTGGCGCACAATAATAAAATAAGCATCAGAAAAAGATTCTGGATTATCAGATTCCAAACCATCAAACGCATCATAGGCTCAGGGCATGGTCTATTTTGGCCTTTAGGGATGAAGCAGTTTTTTAGTTTTCTTTATGGCTGCATTCCAAGAGCTAAAACGTCTTTATATTTCTGTCAATGTAACTATATGAGGGCTTGTTTTTTGTGGGACAAGGTATTATTTTCCACGTTGTCCTTTTTTGGGTACAATTTCTTAAAGGGTACCTTTCATCAAAAAAAACTTTTGATATATTATAGATTAGTATATGCAGAATAACTTTACAATAGCATGTTATTAAAAAATATGCTTCTTTCTATTTAATTTTCCACTTCCACTTCCACTTTACCAGTCCTGGCCGCAAGCCTTTTTTTTTTAAATAGATTTCAGACTCATGCTGGAGTCCTAAATCTCTGACTGCAGCCGGGACACAGACAAGCTCAGCACTGCTCCCTGGATGAAATCTATAAAAAAAAAAAAAAAAAAAAAGTCTTGCGGCCAGGACTGGTATTGGAAAGTTATTCTGCATACATTTATCCATAACATATCAAAAGTTTTTTTGATGAAAGGTACCCTTTAACTTTTTAAAACAAATTTCACAAGAAGAATTTTTTTTTGTACCATAAAAAAAAATAAAAAAATAAAAGAGTACCCCTTTAACATATCTTTTTCTCCCCTCTTTAAGGGTATGTTCACACCTACAGGATCTGCTGCATATTATCTGCAGACGATATTGCTACCCATTGAAGTTTATGGGTAGCAATATCAGCTGAACAAAATATGCAGCAGATCCTGTAGGTGTGAACGTACCCTAAGAAGTGTATAAAAAATATAAACACAGACAAAGAAAGACCCAGTGTGAACCCAGTCTGAATTTCTTTTTGATGCAAACACTGGCATTGTTACTGGGTGGAGATTAAAGGGGTACTCTGGTGGAAAACATTTTTTTTAAATCAATTGGTGCCAGAAAGTTAAACATATTTGTAAATTACTTCTATTAAAAAATCTTTACCCTTCCAGTACTTAGCAGCAGCTGTATGCTACAGAGGAAACTCTATTATTTTTTTTTATTTCTTTTTTGTCTTGTCCACAGTGCTCTCTGCTGACACCTGATGTCCATATCAGGAACTGTCCAGAGCAGGAGAAAATACCCATTGCAAACCTATGCTGCTCTGGACAGTTCCTTACATGGATAGAGGTGTCAGCAGAGAGCACTGTGGACAAGACAAAAAAGAAATTCAAAAATAAAAGAATTTCCTCTGTAGCACACAGCTGCTAATAAATACTGGAAGGGTAAAGATTTTTTAATAGAAGTAATTTACAAATCTGTTTACATTTCTGGCACCAGTTTATTTAAAAAAATGTTTTCCACCAGAGTACCCCTTTAAATCACCTAATCAGGGAGCTTTACTTGATATGGTCACTGAAAGTATAACCAAGGAGGAATTTCCCACTATATCCCACATAAGACTAACAGAAATGCAGGATTATAGGGACATCACATCAACACAATGCAGTTTATAGTATCCTGTATTCTGTGAATGGAGAAATTCCTATTGCGATCATTGCTTAGGCCAGTGTTTCCCATTCAGGGTGCCTCCAGATGTTGCAAAATTACAAATTGTGGGAGTTGTAGTTTTGCAACAGCTGGAGGCGACCTGGTTGGGAAACACTGCTATAAAGGGAACACTAAAAGCCTTTGGCTGTCCGGGTATGCTGGGAGTTGTAGTTTTGAAACAGCTGGAGGCCACCTGGTTAGGAAACACTGCTATAAAGGGAACACTACAAGCCTTTGGCTGTCCGGGCATGCTGGGAGTTGTAGTTTTGCAACAGCTGGAGGCACCCTGGTTGGAAAACACTGCTATAAAGAGAACACTACAAGCCTTCAACTGTCCGGGCATGCTGGAAGTTGTAGTTTTGCAACAGCTGGAGGCACCCTGGTTGGGAAACACTGCTATAAAGAGAACACTACAAGCCTTCAACTGTCCGGGCATGCTGGAAGTTGTAGTTTTGCAACAGCTGGAGGCACCCTGGTTGGGAAACACTGCTATAAAGAGAACACTACAAGCCTTCAACTGTCCGGGCATGCTGGAAGTTGTAGTTTTGCAACAGCTGGAGGCACCCTGGTTGGGAAACACTACCTTATGCAATTCACTAGAATCCATATACCTTCCTTGCAGAGCAAATACCCCGAGTCCTAGATGTGGTGGGGGGCACCAACAAGCCTTGTCCGGGGTATTTAGACATTAGGTTTGACTAAACCAGCACTACGAGAAGCTTTATAAGATATTGAAGTGGCACTGACTACATTTCCCTACCTGTTTCCATTTCTTGGTAAGAACAGTTCTAGGCCCCTGGGGATGATCACGGATGGTGGGACATGGTGGGTTCTCTTCTGCAGTAGGTGTGTATCGGTGGCAGGGACGGAATGCACCAGGTGATTATAAAGCTCATTTGCAGATAATCCCATGAACTGTACTTAACCAAAACCGTCCATCTGGGTGTCACGTAGGTAATGCCGCACGTGGCCCTGATGCACTGAGAAAAAAACATTTTCAAAAAGATTTCATAAAAATGACACACACCGTCTAATGGGGAACATGATTTTCTTGTCCCAATTGGAGTCCCCCTCTAGTGGCCAGAGTGAGGATCCCACCTACACATTGGTGGACATTGCATCCGTGGTTGGCTAAGGCATGTTGTATTGGTGTAGACCAGCGTTTCCAAACCAGGGTGCCTCCAGCTGTTGCAAAACTACAACTCCAGGCATGCCCGGACAGCCAAAGGCTGTCCGGGCATGCTGGGAGTTGTAGTTTTGCAACAGCTGGAGGCACCCTGGTTGGGAAACAGTGGTGTAGATCTATCACCCTACACCAGGGCCCATCCTTACTACAGTTATTGTACCTAAACAGCGTGTTCCAAAATTGAGCAGAAAGTCATCTCGGTAGATTTGATCCCCCCCCCAACCGGGGCAAAAATAAAGGCGGTAGACCAGTGCTTTCCAAATTGGGCGCCACGACACACTAATGTGTTGGAGGCAATCCCTAGTTGTGTCTTGAGACTGTCCAGTTCCGCAGCAGTCAGCACTGCTCACTGATTTAAAGGGGTACTCCCGTGGAAAACCTTTTTTTTTTTACCCTTAAAGGGGTACTCTGGTGAAAACTTTTTTTTATTTTATTTAAATTTTTTTTTTTTTAAATCAACTGGTGTCAGAAAGTTCAACAGATTTGTAAATTACTTCTATTAAAAAATCTTAATCCTTCCAGTACTTTTTAGGGGTTGTATACTACAGAGGAAATGCTTTTCTTTTTGGATTTATCTTCTGTCACAACCACAGTGCTCTCTGCTGACCTCTGCTGTCCATTTAAGGAACTGTCCAGAGCAGCATATGTTTGCTACGGGGATTTTCTCCTGCTCTGGACAGTTCCTAAAATGGACAGCAGAGGTCAGCAGAGAGCACTGTGGTCATGACAGAAAAGAAATCCAAAAAGAAAAGCATTTCCTCTGTAGTATATAGCTGCTAATAAGTACTGGAAAGATAAAGATTTTTTAATAGAAGTCATTTACAAATCTGTTTAACTTTCTGGCACCAGTTGATTAAAAAAAAATGTTTTTTCACCAGAGTACCCCTTTAAGGGTCAATAATCCCTCCAGCCATGTTCTACAATCTTGTGGAAACATGAGAGCCCAAAAATTTTTGGTTTTATGGACCACGATCTTGTGTTGTAATGGCCACAAGACTCTCCAGCCGTGTTCTAGAATGGTGTCGAACAGTGGTCTCCTAACTGTGGACCTCCATATGTTGCAAAACGACAACTTCCAGTATGCCCGGACAGCCGTTGGCTGTCCGGGCATACTGGAAGTTGTCGTTTTGCATCATCTGGAGGTCCACACTTTGGAGACCACTGGTGTAGAAGAACCGTAACGCCAACCACATCAGTGCCCGTCCTCGCCAGGGCTCTCGTGGCTCAGTATAAGTGTTTTTGCCCATGTATATTATGTCAAGCACATACAGTGACCCAGTTATGGCCGCCAGTCCGTCCATACATGTTACATAAGCAAGTCACAGGAGATCTGATGAAAAATCGACTTCCCTCTTCCCTCGCGGGCTAAGTGCCCTCTTTGTAAAGGAAAGGTGCCAATTTGCAAACTTAGCCATTCAAGTAGTTTAACTAGGAGCGGTTTACCCTGCTAAGTGCCGCCAAAATGTAGCAAAGCAATTACCCGCTACCAGTGTCTCTATGTCATTACCGTGTAGTATTTCAGTAAAGGGGGCACTTAAAGATGTTTTCAGGCTGTACGGTGCCAACGCCTTCCACCCGAGGTCACTGCTAAAGTGGAGAGGACCTGCTGTGAGATCAACAACAAACACAAGTCAAGTGTCACCAGATACCGAGGAGGTGAAAAAAAGAATTATTATACAACATTCGGTGTTGACACAGGGTTATTTTAGGCTTCTCGGTAAAAAGGTGCGGCCAAATGATAGCGTCAAATGGGGAATCAGGTGATATAGCGGAAAGAAGAAAAAGGATCATTTCACGAGAAAGATATCATGAACCTGCGGAGGACTGTCTGCATTATGGGTGTGGTGAACCAGGAGAGTTGTGGTGTCTGGGGTGTTGCGGTGATGTAAGTGCAGGGTCTGGTGGTATTAATCCTTAGATGTCGTGATGCCAGGGTGAGGTTTCCTTAGTGTTAATGGTCCTAACGCCAACCGAAACCCCGAAACGGCAGGGAAAATAATGGAATGTCCACAGCAGACTTTATGAATAAACTGAAGAACCTTACTTGAAGATTTTTTGCAACAGTCTTTACACATAACAGTCTCTTAAGAGGCAACCGGTATGCAGGTTCCTCACAGGTTTTGCTGGAACTTGGAAGCAATGAGCTTTGATGCAGGCCACTGTGCTACTAATTATAAGATTTTAGCTGGTAGTAGTCACACAGGATTTGATAGATTGGGCTTGGTAACTCACGGTTTAGCAGCTGCCGGTTCTTTCAGGCTTTGGGCCTAGATGAATTGAGATTTGTGCTGAGATTTTTGTGCTTGCTTCCATGTACAGGTCCTAAGAGAGTGAATTTAGTGACTACAGCCCTTTATATAATAAGGGGCTGGAATAAGCTCATTGGTCAGCAAACATGTAAGTCCTGAACCCAGTGAACTCTGGGTACATCACATGACCCAGTAAGGTCCTTAAGCAATTAATTATACATTACAAATGTACATCACATAACCCGAGAAAGATCCTATACATATATATTTCCTATACATTAAATAATATACTAACATAAGGTGTATGAGGCGACCAGGGGTAAGCCCTGCAGGAGAGCTCTATGGAAATGGAGGGACTCTGGCTGAGGGGACTTTAGACAGGGACAGGACAAGGTCCTGTACCAGGACACCACATGTGCACAGTAGTAAAAATTTTAAATCTGACCCTTTCTTCAATAGGTATGTATAGCTACTGAAGAAAGGGTCAGATTTTTTATCCCGAAGCACCCTGAAAGGCATCTAGGTGACTGTGTGATGTCCCAGTACGGGATATGCATCTCACAGTCCTATCAGCTTGAGTCCCTGCATGTCCCCAAGGATCACCCGCATTGTACCCCTATAATCTGTACAATTGTATATTATGTGTAAAGGACCTTTGATATGATCACATGGTTGTTAGTCACGTGATAATGGTTGTCACATGTTAAAGTCACATGTTTTGTTACCCAGAGAGCACCAGGTGACCAGATGACCCGCAGTTGGCCTATGGGCTCCTTGCTCCACCCCCTTTATAAGAGGGGGAGGTACTACAATCTCTCTCTTCGATCCTGAGGTAAAGTCCAGTCCAGACGTCTCAGATCCAGTGTCCAGCACATCTGGAGGCCTCAACCTAAATTACAGCCACAAGTCAGTAAGTCATCTCTGTCTGCTGTCACTATCTTCAGTCAAGTCTATTATAGTCAGCGTGGCTGTGCTAGAGTCTGTCAAAGTCACTACAAGTCCCAGCAAGCTGCAAGGTCCGCTGTTACTGATCATCTCTCTGGGACCCTGGCCTAGCTGTAATGACTGCACCATCTGTCTACCTCAGTAAAGCTACAGTTATCCCTAACCTGGTCTTGGACTCTTATTTGCCGTGCCTAACTAGGACTAGCGGTGCTACCGTTCATGTGGTTCTCGGTAAAATCACACCCTAGCATCGCAAACATTTAGGGGTTTACACCATCTGCCCCTGGGCTACAACAACTGCCCCATACACCTCACATCGCACCGCCGTGGCTCACCACAATTGCACAGCAGACGCACACTGCAACTCTTAAAATATTTGCTTGTGAACTTACGACATCCAATTCCCAGCTCCTGGATTACATCTACTTGGGAGACCCGTGACCTGCTGGTCCTGAGTGATGTCAGTCCAAAAACTGCGGCTCTCCTTGTGTCCATTGCAATGGGACTATACGCAGCAGCGCCTGCCAGCGCACTCACGACGAGTCTCCCCATTACTTTGAATGGCCGCGGTATGTATCCAGCAAGATCGCTGTGAATAGCGGTCAGAAACTCTGCTACTGCGGTCAGACAATCAGCCACCTAACTGAGGACAATTATAGGTGAGAACCACTTGTGATAATACATCTGAAATCCACCTTGATAACTATTGTGGCTGATTTAACCAGAACGGGACATTTACTATTCCCTGCCGGACTGTCAGATGGCGGAGCTCATATTCTATTAGGAGAACCATAATTTCCTGCATAATATCTGTAGCAGTGTGTGTCTATATATATATATATATATATATATATATATATATATATATATATATATATACACATATGTATATCGTTTAAGTAATTTTATTATTGCATTGTATTTAATACCCTACACAAGGGCCCTGTGTAGGGTTAGTTCTTAACCCATTAAGGACCAAGCATTTTTCTGTTTTTGCACTTTCGTTTTTTCCTCCTTACCTTTTAAAAATCAAAACTCTTTCAATTCTGCACCAAAAAATCCATATGATGGCTTATTTTTTGCACCACCAATTCTACTTTGTAATGAAATCAGTCGTTTTACCCCAAAATCTACGGTGAAACGGGAAAAATCATTGTGCGACAAAATTGAAGGAAAAATGCCATTTGTAAATTTTGGGGGCTGCCGTTTCTACGCAGTACATTTTTTGGTAAAAATGACACCTTATCTTAATTCTGTAGGTCCATACGATTAAAATGATACCCTACTTATATAGGTTTGATTTTGTCATACTTTTGAAAAAATCATAACTACATTTTTTGCGCCGTGTTCTTAAGTTTTTATCGGTACCATTTTTGTTTTGATCAGACTTTTTGATCGCTTTTTATTCCTTTTTTTTATGGTACAAAAAGGGACCAAAAATACGCAATTTTGGACTTTTTCTGCGCATACGTCATTGACCGTGAAGATTAATGATATATTTTTATAGTTTGGACATTTATGCACGCAGCGATACCACATGTTTATTTTTATTATGTTTATGTATTTTTTAAAATGGATTTTGGGAAAAGGGGAGTGATTTAAGGAATGGGTTAATGTGTGTGTGTTTTAAAAAAAAAAAAATTCTTTTTCTTTTTTTTACACTTTTAGTCCCCTTAGGGGACTTTTAGGAGGAATCATTTGATTCCTCATACAGATCAATGTGGTTCCATAAAACCACAATGATCTATGTGCTCTGCACTTGATTGATAAAGCCTGGTCCTGTCAGGCTTTATCATTCTGAGCGCCGGAGCCGGGACAGCAGGAGAGGTAAGCCCTCAGGCTATCTCCACAGTGGATCGTCATCATGCATCAGCTAGACTGGTAAAATCCTTGAGGTTTTGGATATATACATTTTAGGCTGTGTTCACACGGCCGTTGTCCCTGTCTAGATTTTGTCCGTTATTGCCTCCTAAACGGACCATTCTGTAATGTCCCAGTACAGAACATAGTCCTATTTTACACTTAGGCCCTGTCAGGTTGTGTCCCGCAGTGACCTGGGGGCTCTCCTGCAGTGTCTCCCCTGCTGTTAGTACAATGTTATTTATTGTAATAGGTATATAGTCAGTATGCTAATGTATAGACAGTATAAAGGACCTTTGGAGGACTAATGTAATTGTCTAAAGGACCTTTCAGATGTCACATGTTATGTTTGTTACCCAGAGAGCACCAGCTTAACACATGACCCGCAGCTTGACCTACGGGCTTTTTGCTCAGCCCCCTTTATAAGTTTTTATTGTTTATAATAACAATCTTTTTCTCTTTCTACTGGGGAACAGTCAAGACCAGAGATCTCAGTGCTAGTGTCCAGCTACCTGGAAGACCTCAAATCTACAGTCACTTCCAGTAAGTCAAGTCTATGTCTGCTGTTGCTACCTATCGTCCAGTCAAGCCTAAAGTCAATGATCTAAAGTCCATTACAAGTATAATTGGTCGCAGCAAGCTGCGAGGTCCTGCTGTGTTCCTGGCCACCTCTCTGGGAATCTGGCCAAGCTGTAGAGACTAGAACAAATGTCTGACCTCAGTAAAGCCTCGGTTAAACCATAACCTGGTTGTGGACTCTCATTTCACTGCCTAGCCATTGGGATAGCGGAGATACCGTTTGGGTGGTTCCCAATACCCAAAAACCACTCTGGCGTCACAAACATTAGGGGTTAATAACACCTTGCCCTTGGGGTTAATATCATCTGCCCCATCCACCTAAATCGCTACACCCCGTCGCCCACCACAATTCTATTAACGGATGCAAACTGATGCAAAGGGATGCTATTTAGTGGCATCCGTTTGCATCAGTTTTTCCTCCATTAGTATCAGCCATCTACAGACTCCTGCAGACGGGACTACTACTACTCCCATCATGGAAAACATATTTTCATGATGGGAGTAGTAGTTCCCCGGCTGTGGGAGTCTGCAGGCGGCTGGGAGTCTGCAGGGGCTGAGGGATTGATCGCACCGAGTCTCACTTCTGAGACCCGATGCGATCAGAAGTTGTTAACCAGGGGAGTGTGCAGTGTGCTCCGCAACCCAGCGATGTCGATCGTGTGTGTGTTTTACTTTCATTTTCAAATAACCCGCCGGGAGCCCTGAATGGTCGGCACCGAGGAGCCAATCAGGGCTCCCAGTGGGGTTTTTAAAGTCATTAGCCAGGATTGTAATGTTGCACTACACTGGCGGCTGGGGAGCATAAAATGCGCAGTTTTAGATACCGAATAAAAGCTGCTTTTCACCTCCATTCCTTTCAGCGTGGTTCGGTGCTCTCCCATTGATTCCTATAAGAGCTTCAGGGCTCTTCCCCCTGGGAGAGCATTGCAACATTTTACACAGGAGCATTTGGGGGGAAAAAAAAAACAACAAACTTCTTTTTCTAACCACATCAAACACCTTTCCGGAAATACAGTATATAAATATTTTTTCTATGCATGTGGTTCACCAAACAGGGTAAAAATAACACCTCACAATTCTACATCTTAAAATTTGTACTATGGGGGCGTGGCTTGGCGGTTGAGATGAGCGGTCGCATGCTGTAGGAGCTTCCGCTCAGAACCTGCATTTTTATCACCCTGAGCTGAATCCTGGAGTCCCCGACATCCATAACTCGTTTTAGGATCCGTAATATGGCCCCTAAAGAACAGGGTTGCCGAGACTGAACACCGCATTCCCACCATAGAAGACACAGTGTCCCCCTCCCAGTCTCCCCAACTACATGGCAAGAGCAACTGGAACTTGCCCGCCAGAAAAACGACAATCTAGAAAACAGACTGCGTAGGAACCACATAAGGGTCATGGGCCTACCTGAGCGGGTGGAAAGCCAAAATCCGGGGTCTTTCGTGGAGGGGTGGATCAAGGACTTGTTCCCCAAGGTGTCCATCTCCACAGCGTTCGCCGTAGAGCGAGCGCATCGAGTGCCTTCTAGGCCAACGATCCCTGGGGCGCGGCCGCGTCCTCCTAGCTCGGCTCTTAAACTGCAATGACTGGGGCCTGATTCTCCGTTCAGCGCGGAGGATGCTGCAGATCACCTTTAAAAGCAACAGAGTCTTGATCTTCCCTTATTTCTCCTCCGACCTACAGCATCGCAGAGCCACCTTCACCTCTGTTAAAGCTCGGCTGCGGCCCGCTTGTGGATGGAGACAGAGCCCTCTTCTTTACTATGCCGCAAGAGTCCGATGACTGGTTGAATCAGAGACGGAGGGCCCAATAATGAATGTGCCGCTGGGCCATCCACAGGTAGAGATGTACCTGTACAGCGGTTTATACAGAGTTCACCGTGAATCCACCGGTCTCCTGTTGAGCCGGATTAGCTCTATGGCCGATCTCCTGCATGCGGTGACAGTTTCTCCCATTAACATTTGACCGCTAAGCGGTCACTGAGACCCTAAATTTCCCACCCAATATAAAACTTAACGTTTAATGAGCCAAGATTAAAATAACCTCACACATATTGATCCATAATGCATTGATTGGCATGACACTGCATGCTATAGAAGTGAATTGAAAAAATAGACTGTGGCTGCAGTCCACAGTCTATAGTGTGAGACAATTAAAAATCTAACACATTGCCCGCCCGCCCGACGTTTCGCCACAGGCTGTGGCTTTATCAAGGGCTAAGAGGCAAATGGCGTGCAAACAAGCCTTGCAGGGGTTTAAATAACCTCCTGTCTCTAACGTCATTAGAACATGTCACTTCCTGTATTAACATGACATCTCATTGGTTACAATAACATACAGACTAATGATTGACCGCTTCCTGGCCAATAGAATTTAGACCAGGATGCATCTTGCTATATTCGTTTGATTGACAGCATCCTTGACCAACCAGCTGAGAACAAACAAGCTTCTGAACTCCTCATTGGTGCCGGAAGCTGTACACGTATGTGCGCCAACGGTCCTGCGCTAACTGATAGCTTCCCGAACCTCCGATATGAACGCATGCGCAGTACGGATGCGCAGAAGAACGTGCGCGAATACTTAGTCATATACAGCCACTGCTGGGAGGCTGCGCGACAGACATATGCGCCGGTACTTAGCCGATTTGGCATGCGATTCACACATGGCTGTTGTGATAGAGCTGTAATACACAATATAACCACTCATGTGAACAACGACTGCATAGCAAGTAATAACTAATTCGAGAACACTAATTGGGTTGCTATCTGGTAATATAGGGCGACCAACCTAACAACATAGGTATAGTATCAAGTAAAAATATATTATTCATAATACCACTGAATTAGTGTAATCGATAATGAAAAAGGGGGGGAGCGAATACTCATCTGTTCTACATAGATATAGTCATAATTAATATCATCAACGGAAGTAATTCATAAATAGGATTAATAAAGGCTTATAGCGGCTCTTCTATATAGTATCAATTGTAATAAGTGATTCCTATCCTACAAGAAGGCTGCATAGGTGAAGCCTTCATTCAGTCCATTTGGACTTTGGGATTTTAATCTCCAAATCCATCGGGCTTCTTCTTGAAGCAGTCTGGTGTTGAGATTGCCACGTCTCGGACCCAGTTTGCACTGGGTAATGCCACAGAAACGTAATTCAAAGGGAGCATCATTGTGTACAGTCCTCATATGCCTAGCAATTGGCGTATCTTGATAGGTGTTAATAGTACTCATGTGTTTTGAAATACGTCTACGCAATTGTTGGACTGTCTTTCCTACATAGATTTTAGGACAATTGCATGTGGCTAGGTACACTACCCCCATCGTTTGACAGGTGATGAAGTCCCTAATGTGATATTTCCGATTATCAATCGGATTGGAGAATTCTTTTGTACGTGGCATAAATTTGCAAAAATTGCACCGTCCACATGGATGTGATCCTTGGATTGATGATTTCAACCAACTGGATGCAGACTCCTCTGCATAAAAACTCCTAACTATTTGATTTTGAATATTAGGTCCTCTACGATAGGTTATGGAAGGGTGAGTAGAGATCACCTCCCTAAGGTCATTGTCCACCTGTAAAATAGAACAATATTTCCTAAGTATATTCATGATTTTTTGATTGTGTTGATCAAAAGTTCCGATACACCTAATGATCTTTTGGCCACTGTTGTCTGTAGCCAATTTATGATCACGTAATAATTCAGATCTCGGAGTCGCCCTAGCTCTGGCGAAGGCCTTGTGAAGGACTTTCTTAGGATAACCTCTATTGGTGAAGCGTCTATACAGGAGATCACATTCTTCTTGAAATTTAAGAGGATCAGAGCAATTCCTTTTGGCTCGTAAATATTGACTGATTGGGATACCTTTCTTCAATGGTACAGGATGGTGACTTTTCCAATTAAGAAAACTATTGGTTGACGTAGGTTTACGATATACGGAAGTGTGAATGTGACCAAGTGAATCAATAGTGATAGTGAGGTCAAGAAAATGAAGAAATTTATCGTGAATTTCAGAAGTAAAGTGCATATTAATATGATTAGTGTTCAGTGCTTGAACAAAGGATTGAAATAATTGTGTAGTGCTGTCCCAAAAAATCAATATATCATCTATATAACGACCCCAAAATAAAATGTGAGAATTGAATTCTTGAAAAGTGTCAGAGAAAACGTGAGTGTCTTCCCACCACCCTAAGAATAAATTAGAATAATTCGGTGCACAAGGAGTGCCCATAGCAGTGCCCTTCAACTGAAAATAAAAGTGCCTATCGAAAAGGAAAAAATTGTGAGTAAGTAGAAAACGTAATAGAGTCAAAACAAATTTGTTGTGTGCTGTATACTGAAGACCTTTAGTAGTTAAAAAATGTTGTACAGCATGAAGTCCCTGTTCATGTTGGATGTTTGTATAAAGAGATTCCACATCCAAACTAGCTATAAGAGTACCTGGAGGGAATGTGATCTCCTGTAATTTCTTCACAGTATCCTTGGTATCCTTAATAAAGGACGGAAGAGAGGAAACAAAAGGGGTCAAGAACTGATCTACATAGTGACTAATATTTTGTGTAATATTGTCACACCCTGAAACAATGGGTCTGCCAGGGATAGGGGAACTCCGTTTGTGCACCTTGGGAAGAGCATAGAAGGTGGCTATTGTTGGCGATGGATTAAAGAGATATTTAAATTCTTCTTCTGTTATCAATTGGTCTATTCTTGCCTCTTGTAAAATTGTACGTAAATTCTGATTAAACTCCTGAAGTGGGTTATGGTCAAGTTTACGATATGTATCTTTATCATTCAACAGTCTCATCACCATAGCCTTATAATAACTTTTATCCATCAGGACAATGTTTCCTCCTTTATCAGAGGGTTTGCAAACAATCTCATTATTTTGTTGTATTTCATCAAGTGCTCGGATTTCTTCCATAGATAAGTTCGAAGGAATATGGGGAGTCCTTGACCTTAGGGAACTGATCTCGTGTGTGACCATCTTAACGAAAGTATCAATATTAGAATATTGTGACAAGGATGGTGTAAAACTTGACTTGGGTTTGAGATTAGAGAAGGGAGCTTCAACTGAGACAATTCCTGTCTCACTTTCTTCTTCTAACTGTTCTAGCATAGTAACAACTTGCTGATCCTGTTGTCTGTTCACAGCAGGATTAGTAGCAAGATTTTTAGCAAGATTTTTGTGAAATTTGTGCAGAGCAAGCTTCCTGCCAAATAAATTTATATCTTTAGTCCAAGTAAAAATATTGCAAGGTGGTGTAGGGGTAAATGATAACCCCTTTTGTAATACGGACAAATGATGTTCATTCAGAACTAGGGATGACAGGTTACAAATTTGCAATTGGTCACTGGTAGCATCGGTTATTGTCTGGGAATTGGATTGTATCCCCATTTGTCGCGATCCCTCAATTGGACGCCTGGTTCTAAAAAAGGAAGATGAGGAGGATTCTGTGGTAGTCCTCCCATATGGGTAATCGTTGGAATGCCAGGTGCCCGTGGGGGGGCTGTTGTTACTATAGGACCAGGTATCACTGGGGTCATATGTACCTCTGCAGGATTGGGTATAGCAGAGGATAAAAATCCATGTGAGTGCATGGAGGGATGACCACCTCCTTGAGTAATATGAGGTGGGCATGGTTGTGAATAGCCTTGTGGTCTAGGGGTATTCTCAGATTTAAAAGTGCCAGTATTTTTTCTGTATGGTTGACGTCTCTTATTGCTCCTAGATCTTGATCTAGGGTGAAACCTCTTAGGGCCACTCTGGACGTTAGTACTATCCTCAGTACCTGAGTATTCAGAATCCGAGATGTCTGTATACCTATTACCCTGAAAATCTTGTTGTTGTGATTTTAAATAAATCTGTCCTGTTTCAAAATCCCTTTTGTCTCGTACGTATTTCCTGTGTTTCCTTTCTTTAATCTCACTTAAAAAACTGGGAGGACTACCACAGAATCCTCCTCATCTTCCTTTTTTAGAACCAGGCGTCCAATTGAGGGATCGCGACAAATGGGGATACAATCCAATTCCCAGACAATAACCGATGCTACCAGTGACCAATTGCAAATTTGTAACCTGTCATCCCTAGTTCTGAATGAACATCATTTGTCCGTATTACAAAAGGGGTTATCATTTACCCCTACACCACCTTGCAATATTTTTACTTGGACTAAAGATATAAATTTATTTGGCAGGAAGCTTGCTCTGCACAAATTTCACAAAAATCTTGCTAAAAATCTTGCTACTAATCCTGCTGTGAACAGACAACAGGATCAGCAAGTTGTTACTATGCTAGAACAGTTAGAAGAAGAAAGTGAGACAGGAATTGTCTCAGTTGAAGCTCCCTTCTCTAATCTCAAACCCAAGTCAAGTTTTACACCATCCTTGTCACAATATTCTAATATTGATACTTTCGTTAAGATGGTCACACACGAGATCAGTTCCCTAAGGTCAAGGACTCCCCATATTCCTTCGAACTTATCTATGGAAGAAATCCGAGCACTTGATGAAATACAACAAAATAATGAGATTGTTTGCAAACCCTCTGATAAAGGAGGAAACATTGTCCTGATGGATAAAAGTTATTATAAGGCTATGGTGATGAGACTGTTGAATGATAAAGATACATATCGTAAACTTGACCATAACCCACTTCAGGAGTTTAATCAGAATTTACGTACAATTTTACAAGAGGCAAGAATAGACCAATTGATAACAGAAGAAGAATTTAAATATCTCTTTAATCCATCGCCAACAATAGCCACCTTCTATGCTCTTCCCAAGGTGCACAAACGGAGTTCCCCTATCCCTGGCAGACCCATTGTTTCAGGGTGTGACAATATTACACAAAATATTAGTCACTATGTAGATCAGTTCTTGACCCCTTTTGTTTCCTCTCTTCCGTCCTTTATTAAGGATACCAAGGATACTGTGAAGAAATTACAGGAGATCACATTCCCTCCAGGTACTCTTATAGCTAGTTTGGATGTGGAATCTCTTTATACAAACATCCAACATGAACAGGGACTTCATGCTGTACAACATTTTTTAACTACTAAAGGTCTTCAGTATACAGCACACAACAAATTTGTTTTGACTCTATTACGTTTTCTACTTACTCACAATTTTTTCCTTTTCGATAGGCACTTTTATTTTCAGTTGAAGGGCACTGCTATGGGCACTCCTTGTGCACCGAATTATTCTAATTTATTCTTAGGGTGGTGGGAAGACACTCACGTTTTCTCTGACACTTTTCAAGAATTCAATTCTCACATTTTATTTTGGGGTCGTTATATAGATGATATATTGATTTTTTGGGACAGCACTACACAATTATTTCAATCCTTTGTTCAAGCACTGAACACTAATCATATTAATATGCACTTTACTTCTGAAATTCACGATAAATTTCTTCATTTTCTTGACCTCACTATCACTATTGATTCACTTGGTCACATTCACACTTCCGTATATCGTAAACCTACGTCAACCAATAGTTTTCTTAATTGGAAAAGTCACCATCCTGTACCATTGAAGAAAGGTATCCCAATCAGTCAATATTTACGAGCCAAAAGGAATTGCTCTGATCCTCTTAAATTTCAAGAAGAATGTGATCTCCTGTATAGACGCTTCACCAATAGAGGTTATCCTAAGAAAGTCCTTCACAAGGCCTTCGCCAGAGCTAGGGCGACTCCGAGATCTGAATTATTACGTGATCATAAATTGGCTACAGACAACAGTGGCCAAAAGATCATTAGGTGTATCGGAACTTTTGATCAACACAATCAAAAAATCATGAATATACTTAGGAAATATTGTTCTATTTTACAGGTGGACAATGACCTTAGGGAGGTGATCTCTACTCACCCTTCCATAACCTATCGTAGAGGACCTAATATTCAAAATCAAATAGTTAGGAGTTTTTATGCAGAGGAGTCTGCATCCAGTTGGTTGAAATCATCAATCCAAGGATCACATCCATGTGGACGGTGCAATTTTTGCAAATTTATGCCACGTACAAAAGAATTCTCCAATCCGATTGATAATCGGAAATATCACATTAGGGACTTCATCACCTGTCAAACGATGGGGGTAGTGTACCTAGCCACATGCAATTGTCCTAAAATCTATGTAGGAAAGACAGTCCAACAATTGCGTAGACGTATTTCAAAACACATGAGTACTATTAACACCTATCAAGATACGCCAATTGCTAGGCATATGAGGACTGTACACAATGATGCTCCCTTTGAATTACGTTTCTGTGGCATTACCCAGTGCAAACTGGGTCCGAGACGTGGCAATCTCAACACCAGACTGCTTCAAGAAGAAGCCCGATGGATTTGGAGATTAAAATCCCAAAGTCCAAATGGACTGAATGAAGGCTTCACCTATGCAGCCTTCTTGTAGGATAGGAATCACTTATTACAATTGATACTATATAGAAGAGCCGCTATAAGCCTTTATTAATCCTATTTATGAATTACTTCCGTTGATGATATTAATTATGACTATATCTATGTAGAACAGATGAGTATTCGCTCCCCCCCTTTTTCATTATCGATTACACTAATTCAGTGGTATTATGAATAATATATTTTTACTTGATACTATACCTATGTTGTTAGGTTGGTCGCCCTATATTACCAGATAGCAACCCAATTAGTGTTCTCGAATTAGTTATTACTTGCTATGCAGTCGTTGT
This sequence comes from Hyla sarda, assembly GCF_029499605.1. Lineage (NCBI taxonomy): Eukaryota > Metazoa > Chordata > Amphibia > Anura > Hylidae > Hyla > Hyla sarda. The sequence goes on from NC_079196.1 coordinate 209,290,072, forward strand.
TCACATGAGTGGTTATATTGTGTATTACAGCTCTATCACAACAGCCATGTGTGAATCGCATGCCAAATCGGCTAAGTACCGGCGCATATGTCTGTCGCGCAGCCTCCCAGCAGTGGCTGTATATGACTAAGTATTCGCGCACGTTCTTCTGCGCATCCGTACTGCGCATGCGTTCATATCGGAGGTTCGGGAAGCTATCAGTTAGCGCAGGACCGTTGGCGCACATACGTGTACAGCTTCCGGCACCAATGAGGAGTTCAGAAGCTTGTTTGTTCTCAGCTGGTTGGTCAAGGATGCTGTCAATCAAACGAATATAGCAAGATGCATCCTGGTCTAAATTCTATTGGCCAGGAAGCGGTCAATCATTAGTCTGTATGTTATTGTAACCAATGAGATGTCATGTTAATACAGGAAGTGACATGTTCTAATGACGTTAGAGACAGGAGGTTATTTAAACCCCTGCAAGGCTTGTTTGCACGCCATTTGCCTCTTAGCCCTTGATAAAGCCACAGCCTGTGGCGAAACGTCGGGCGGGCGGGCAATGTGTTAGATTTTTAATTGTCTCACACTATAGACTGTGGACTGCAGCCACAGTCTATTTTTTCAATTCACTTCTATAGCATGCAGTGTCATGCCAATCAATGCATTATGGATCAATATGTGTGAGGTTATTTTAATCTTGGCTCATTAAACGTTAAGTTTTATATTGGGTGGGAAATTTAGGGTCTCAGTGACCGCTTAGCGGTCAAATGTTAATAATATTGGATTTACCCTCCACTCATAGGTCCCTTTTGTTGCATTAGTTTCTCCCATTGTTTCTCCTTTTCCTGGACCCGAGATGACTGCATAGCTGTTCTTGCCGGAGGACCATACTTTCGAGGGTCAGGTACAATGATTGCCCACCGGAGGACCCGTGCTCCTTCTATTGGAACTCTGTTCCCTGGCCTTAGCTCCCTACTCCCTTCCCCCTCCTGGATCCCTGGTTTCTTTCCCCCTTCAGATCCTTGGACATGTGGACATTTCACGATGACATCCAATGACTGCTGCTGCGTGAGGTCCATTTCTCCCCCCCCCCCCCTTCCCCAGCCAGTGCCATAACCCCATCACCTATTGTTGACCACCACTGTGCCCCCCCCTCTCACTCTCCCTGTTCTCTTTTCCATTTGTCTCTCTACCCCCATACCAGTCTCGCCACCCCATCTGCAACCTGGTCCGATGCCTCTACCTGGACTTGGATTACCTGAGAGTCCTATTGAAAGGGGGTGGTTTCTATATACTCTCTTCAGATTATGGGGGTACTCTTCACCGCATGACCTCAATGTATGCAGTTTATTTTGTGCTATATTTTGTGCTCCCTTTCCCGCTGAGATTTCCTGTGTCCCTTGATGGTTCCCCTTATCTTTTTCCTCACGTAATCCTTGGCTTTTGTTCTGTTGATTGACCCCCTCTTTCCCATGCCCTTCTTCCCTACTATTTCATTCTTCCGCTTATTTTCTCTCCTTCCTCCCGGATTTCTCTTATTCCCTCCCTCTCTATTCCCTCTTCTTCATTTACTTTGTCCCCTCCTTCCCTTTTCCCCAATCTCCTCCTGTGACTGTTTCCCCACCGGGGTCTAAACAATACTCCTGTCATACATTGGGTAGAAACGCACTGTCCAGAATTGACCTTGCTTGTGGTAACTCGCTTCTAAACTCTCAGGTCTCGGACGTCTCCTATGACAACTGAGTGATTTCAGATCATTATCCCCTTTTGCTTGATCTCTCCTTGGCCAATTCTGGAACACCGCATCGCTGGAAGATCCATCCTTTTTGGTTGGATCTTATTGGTCCTAATGATCGAATCCCGAAGCAGCTTCAGGTTTTCCTTCAGACTAACATACCCGGTAATTCACCTACGCTGGTTTGTGAGACGTTGAAGGCATACCTGAGGGGCTGTTTCGACTATATCCTTCATCAAAAAATCTTCCTCCGGGAGGGAGGAGGAATTAGAGAAGAGCTGTTCGGCCCTTGAAGAGCGGTATGTTGCAGATCCATTTTTATTTTGAACATGGGAATCAATGCAGTATGTTCGGAATAAGTTCAGCATATGGGGGATGCTGCCACTCACGGTTTCTAGCCGCATTAATCTCATTAAACTCATTTTTTTGCCTAAGTGCCTTTATGCTTTAGAACATGTTTCAGTCCCGGTGTCCAAATCATTTTTTTAATTCCTTGCACTCTCTTTTGTCTCCTTTTATCTGGGGACCTAATAGACCTAAAATTCGCCTTACTACCCTTCAACGTCCTAAATCAGAGGCTGGTATGTCACTGCCTGACTTCTTATATTATCTGGCTGGTCAACTTTGGTACAGACACTGGGTTCTGGATGACCCGATGCCGAACAGTCCCTATCTCGCTATGTCCCTCAATTGTCCCTACAGCTTGTCTTAGAAAGTTCAACTATGGGTGGCCGGACCTTCTTGCCCCTTCATAAACTGGCCATTCAAGTTTGGCAGGCTACTACGTCTGTACATCATTATATAGATATCCTCTCCGATACCCCGCTATACATCTGAACGGCACTCTTGATTCTGGCAAAATGCTGGAGTGCACACACTACACCCCCTATATGCTGTGCTCCTTTGAGCAACTACAGGCTATACACAATATCCAAAGACAGTGTTTCTTTAAGTATTTACAATTACGTCATGCTCTTCATATTCAGTTCCCGGTGGGTGCCTCTTCCATTTCTGAGTTCCCGCTGATTGGGGTCTTGAAGTCTCAGGGTCTTGTGTCCATCCTCTATACTCATCTTAACCATGCCAAGAACTCACAGGTGCAGTTGCCTGCAGTCAGGTAGATCCCTACTCTTACAGATGATGATTGGGAGGAGATGCTATCTTCTCATATGTTAGTATCCCTGGCTGCCAACAAAAAACTAATTCAATTGAATATTCTATATAATAGTTACATCACTCCCATAAGATTGCACAGAATAGGTAGATTGGCTTCTGTTGCCTGCCACCGTTGCGGTGCAGCTCGGGACAATTTTTGGCACCTCATGTGGGCGTGCCCTTACATTGTTGATTTCTAGATGGCAGTCCTTCGACTTCTGGCAGCACTTGTGCAACCCCCTCCTCTGCTTGACCCTTTAGTCTGTATATTTGGTATATTTAATGAGGAGGTGTGGACTCATCCTACTCAAACTTTTTTGAGAGAATAATTGTTCTTGGCTGTAGCTCTCCGCTGGATGGACCCGAGGCCCCCTACTCTGGCCTCGTAAGAGGCCGATATATTTTCCCAAATTATCATTTTTTTTTCTTTATTTCCACTACATGATCTATACTCACGTCAGTGCCTGTCCGGCTCATATGTTATTTATATGTCCCTTGCTTTGTGGTGCAGTACGATGTTGGAGATGCTACAACTTCCGAGACTCCGCTAATGTCTGTTGTTCTATATGGCATACCTGCTTAACCCCTTAAGGACCCAGCCCATTTTCCCCTTAAGGACCCGAGCATTTTTTGCACACCTGACCACTGTCACTTTAAGCATTAATAACGCTGGGATCCTTTTACTTATGAATTTGATTCAGAGATTGTTTTTTCGTCACATATTCTACTTAAGTAGTACATTTTTATTGATACTTGCATCATTTCTTGGTGAAAAATTCCAACATTTCATGAAAAAATTAAAAATTCAGCATTTTTCTAAATGTGAAGCACTGACGGGGATGTCCTGTTGAGGATGTCACTCGTCATTGCGCAGCGCACAGCGTAACACAGGACGCCACAGGAGCCAGAAGTAGCCTGGGCCCCGGGAACAGGTAATTATAAAACCGGGGATGGGGGGAGGCAATGGGGCAGCGGCGGCGGTCTCTGGCCGGGGCGGTGCGGTGGTGGTGGTGGGTGCGGGGCATTATCGGATTATAGGCAAGGCAATTGCCGATACCGATAACGTCCAAAATCCTCAATATCAGCCAATAATATCGGCCAAACCAGCAATCGGTCGATCCCTAATGTGTACTTTATGTTTGCATCATAGAGTTGACATGTTTTTACTTTTGGAAGACATCAAAGGGCTTCAAAGTTCAGCAGCAATTTTCCATTTTTTCACAAAATTTTCAAAATAGGAATTTTTCAGGGTCCAGTTTTGAAGTGGATTTGAAGGGCCTTCATATTAGAAATACCCCATAAATTACCCCATTATAAAAACGGCACCCCTCAAAGTACCCCTTAGCCCTGGGTCCTTATGGGGTTAATAGTTTAACTGTTTATGTAATTCTCCACTTTTTTTTTTTTTTTTTATGTTGTTTTGACCGATGCAGTTCTATTTCAGTGTAAGATTTCTGGTCTGTTTACCGTTGCTGCTTATTGTAACTCCAATGTGGTCGCGCTACGATTGAGCTGGTATTTACTGATTCTGTATGTAACTGCAAGGTTGTTACCTTTTCAATAAAACGAATAAATAAAAGAAAAACAACCTTGTACTATGCAACATTTCCTCATCGTAAAAACAAGTCTTTAAAAGACCTTAACTGGACACGGCCCAAGGATTAACTCTTTAATGTATAAAACGTTCAAAGAGATTTGCTATTTATTTAAAACTCCACAAACATCAGTGCAATCGGATTAGATCAGGATAGGTCAATGCAAGGGATCAGGGTGGGGGCCTGGGGGTCACCTTCTCAGCTGAATTTCGAGAATTCCTCCTATGTGTTTTTAAACAAGTTCAGATATTCAAGCGTCCGGGATCCATCAGGGCAGTATCCGCGTTTCAGCGCATGATCAAAATGTGATTTCTGCAAGGCCTGGGAAGGAGACAGTGAGAATGATGACAGTGATTCCTGAATACAGAACCTGTAGGAGGTTTATTAGATATGGAAAAGCCAAAAATAATTATGTATTGTTATGTATAACGGCAGGTTTTTTTCTCTCTACATTAGTGTTTCCCAACCAGGGTGCCTCGCGCTGTTGCAAAACTACAATTCCCAGCATGCCTGGACAGCCAAAGGCTGTCCAGGCATGCTGGGAGTTGTAGTTTTGCCACAGCTGGAGGCACCCTGGTTGGGAAACACTGCTCTAAATGCTTGCAGAATGTGCTGTGTGCACTGAACAGATCACATGACTCCCTGCAGCGTCACAGACACAGAGGGGAAAACTGAAGTTGCATCCCCCCCACCCCCTTATCACCATCTTCTACTCTACAATAGGGATTTCCAACCAGGGTGCCTCCAGCTGGTGCAAAACTACAACTCCCAGCAAGCCTGGATAGCCAAAGACCGAAGTTTTGCAACAGCTGGAGGCACCCTGGTTGGTAACATTGGTCTACATAAACTTTTTGTGGACCCTTTGAGAACATATACAGGCGTATACCCCTTTAAAGGGGTACTCCGGTGGAAAAAAAAAATTTAAGAATCAACTGGTGCCAGAAAGTTAAACAGATTTGTAAATTATTTCTATAAAAAAAAAATCTTAATCCTTCCAGTACCTATTAGCTGCTGAATACTACAGAGGAAATTCTTTTCTTTTGGGAACACCACTCTCTCTGCTGACATCATGACCACAGTGCTCTCTGCTGACATCTCTGTCCATTTTAGGAACTTTCTAGAGCAGCATATATTTGCTATGGGGATTTTCGCCTATTCTGGACAGTTCTTAAAACGGACAGAGATGTCAGCAAAGAGCACTGTGCTCGTGATGTCAGCAGAGAGCTCTGTGTTTCAAAAAGAAAAGGATTTCCTTTGTAGTATTCAGCAGCTAATAAGTACTGGAAGGATTAAGATTTTTTAATAGAAGTAATTTACAAATCTGTTTAACTTTCTGGCACCAGTTGATTTAAAAATAAAAAAAAAAGGTTTTCCACCAGAGGACCCCTTTAATATAATTTATTTCCACATACTATTATATGCAAACACAGATTATAGTAGGTGCAGTATAATGCTGGGTTCACATCTGCATCGGCGGCTCAGTTCGGGGCCTATGTCACCGATTCTGGAAAATTGTTATGATTGTAAGTCAACCCCAACCTCAGCTGTACCATGGCTCAACCTCTCTACATGCCCCAATACGGCTCCAAATAAACTGGGCAGTAGCCATTTATCAGCAACCTCTTTAAGGATACGTTCACACGTACAGCAGCTGCTGCATATTTTGTGTAGCTGATTTTGCTACCCATTAACTTCAATGTGAATGTACCCTAAAGGGAATCTGTCAGCAACATCACCAGCACCATCCCGCTGGTACTGCCTGTGCGGGTGAGCCTGATTAAAATGGTCTTTATCATCATGTGCCGCCTATTGCCAAGAAATCCTTACAAATGCCGATACGCAAATAAGGGTCTTGGTGCACTTGGGGAGTCCCCAGCCTGGAGCTTCACTGGTTCTTCTTTGGTGTTCTATCCCACTACCCCCTAATGAATATTCATGCCCTTCTGCGCATGCGCAGTAATAGTTTGGGTTGTCCCTGCGGGACATCTATATCGCGCATGCGCGGGATCTCAGCTCATATCAGCAATGTGCAAAAGAGGAAGAGCGTGAATTTTTATTAGGGAGCGTGAGGTACAACGCATTGGCCTGGGAAATAGAACCAGTGCACCTCAGGGCTAGGGAACCCCCCCCCCCCCCCCGAGTGCACCAAGACCCTTTTGATCAGTATCACCGGCACTAACAGGTAGTACCATCAGGTTTGTGCGGATGACGCTGTTGACAGATTTCCTAGAAGATGTCCAGTGGTAAGAAATGTATCCCCTATCCGCAGAATAGGAGATAAATGTCTGATCACGGGGGCTCTGACCACTGGGACCCACGCGATCTCCCATACTGGGCCACGACTGAGCTGGTGTGTGACGTTTCGCACACAGCAGGTCAGCTGGTACAAGCACGTCCCTCCATTTATCCCTATGGGAGGGGCAGAGACAAAACGTTCCTGCTTGGTACGAAACACGCTCTTGCAGCGCCGACCCGGGGCCCTCTATGGGTGATAAAAATAAAAATAAAAAAAAAGAACATGAAGTCCCCACATGAGTTCTTTCTTGCTCCACCCAAAATCCCAGACCCAACCTAACTAAAACCCAACCACCTACCTATACAGAACAACATAAATCACATAAAAATACATACAATACAAACCCTTTATAGGACCAAGTTCAGTGCCTGTAAGCCCTTTATCAACATTCACGTTCTAAAAACAAAAAGCAAGGGTGCACATGCATTAGCCCACCACCACGATCGAAGGATGGCAATCCTGATATAAATAAATTTGAACTCTCTCCCTAACTTTACCCTACCTTTCACTCTATTGCTATCCCTTCATTAAACTAACCCTACACTTACCCTATCCCTGTCCCTTTATCACTGCCACTAACCAAAATAAGGGTACTCGGCCCAAAAGGCCTAATACCTAGGGCACATCAAATGAAAAACCTTTCCATAGGAGAGAAGCCCTACTGGTACCAAGACTGCCATACTCCAAAGACCTGATCTTCCCGAGGTCACTGGTGATATTCCTACAAACCTCCACCACGGAGAGGATTTTCTGTTGGGTCGACACTAAACACTGTGCATTATGTGTAGTACCTAACCACTAAAACTAACTAAGAATAAAGTACCCTGGTCTCTACCAGGGTCCTGAATGCCCCATAAGGCCACTCCGGATAGGTAAGGCCAGCAAGTTGACTCAAGCCGATGGAAGCACCCACCCTGTTGTAAACCCCTATATTAAAAAAGGGACAATGAAGCAGGAAATGGTCCATGCTTTCCAGTGTGTCCCCGCACTCTTCTCGGGGACATCCCTGGTCATCAGAGTTCCTGTACTTCAGGTTGTCCCTTACATATAGCTTCCCCTGAAAGCAGCGCCAGACCAAGTCCCAAAACATTTGGGAGATCCTTTTCATGCTCAAAAGATACAACCCCACCCTCAGATCCCGACCTGGGTAGTCCCCTGAGTGCCAGAGGCTTCTGGAAGTGGGTCAACAGAACCAGTTTGTCAAAGAACTGCCTTGACTGGGTCCTGATCTCCCACACTCCCAGACCCCACCGACGTATCGCCTTCAGAGTCGGGGTAGCGTAAGCCGGAAGATATCCTTGGGGCGTATGGAGATCCCTCACTCGCCCTCCTCTCTCCCAATTCTGGGAGTAAAGCCGAAACTATTCCCTGCAGGAGAGCACCCACGGAGAAGCCCTCTCTTTCCAGAGGTTTGACATGTTGGCTTTCAAGAAGGTGTTCATTAAGAACACCACGGGGTTTACCATAGATAAACCCCCTAGTCTCCTTGTGAGATACGTAACCTCCCTCTTGACTAGGTTCAACCTGTTCCCCCATAACAGTTGAAAAAACAGGCTGTAGATGCTAGTGTAGTAAGCCTCTGGCAAGATACATACACTGCCCAGATAGATAAACAAGGGGAGAAGGTACGATTTGATCAGGTGTACCCTTTCCCTGAGGGTCAAAGACCAACCCTTCCACTGGTCCACCTTCTGAGTGGCATCCCGGATAATCATCCTGGCCAAATGTAATGCTTAAGACTTTTGCTGATTCTTGGGGCCCTGGAAGGGTGTCAGTGAGATCAAACGTGGGGACCCCACGTTTGGTTCAATGGTTCAATGCTCGTGGTTCAATGCTTTGGCCTGATCCAAGGACAGCAAGTACCCCTTCCAAAGACCAGCACTACTCCGCTCCATTGCATCCCTGACACTAAGGACAGCACTTAAGGAAAGGAGCCGGGGTGCAAACTTCACCAACCGATTAAACAGTATCTTAGCCAGAAGCTTCCAGTCCATATTGAGAAGAGCTATGGGTCTCCGATTCTCAATACGGCTGGGATCTTTACCCTTTGAGAGAAGAATCAGGGCTGACCTCATTGACTTCGGCAGAGTGCCTGAGGAAAGACACTCATTGAACACCTCAGTCAAGAGGGGAGTTAAAGACTCCTTAAAGGTCCTGTACCACTCAGATGTTAACCCCTTAAGGACTGAGGGGTTTTCGGTTTTTGCACTTTTGTTTTTTCCTCCTCACCTTTTAAAAATCATAACCCTTTCAATTTTGCACCTAAAAATCCATATGGTGGCTTATTTTTTCACCACCAATTCTACTTTGCAGTGACATCAGTCATTTTACCCAAAAATCTACAGCGAAACGGAAAAAAAATAATAATTGTGCGACGAAATTGAAGAAAAAACTCCATTTTGTAACTTTTGGGGGCTTCCGTTTCTATGTAGTACATTTTTCGGTAAAAATGACACCTGATCTTTATTCTGTAGGTCCATACGATTAAAATGATACCCTACTTATATAGGTTTGATTTTGTCGGACTTCTGGAAAAAATCATAACTACATGCACGGAAATTTATACGTTTAAAATTGTCATCTTCTGACCCCTATAACTTTTTTATTTTTCTGCGTATGGGTCGGTATGAGGGCTCATTTTTTGTGCCGTGATCTGACGTTTTTAGTGGCACAATATATGTATTGATCGGACTTTATCGCTTTTTATTCATTATTTTGGACTTTGGAATTTGTTTGTTTGCGCATACGCCATTGACCGTGCAGTTTAATTAATGATATATTTTTATAGTTCAGACATTTACGCACGCGGCGATACCACATGTTTATTTTTATTTACACAGTTTTTTTTTTTATTGGAAAAGGGGGGCGATTTGAACTTATTAGGGAAGGGGTTAAATGACCTTTGTTAACTTTTTTTTTTCTCACTTTTTTTTTTTGCTGTGCTATAGCTCCCATAGGGAGCTATAGCACAGCACACACTGATCTCCTATGCTGATCCCTGCAGAGCCATAGCTCTGCACGGATCAGCAAGATAGGGGCTCGATTGCTCAAGCCTGTAGTTTAGGCTTGGAGCAACCAAACCCCGATCGGACGCCGCAGACACAGGTAAGGGGACCTCCACCTGCGTCCCAGCTGATCAGAACATCGCGATTTTATCCGATATTCCCAAACTATATTATCGAGGGCCACGCAGTCGTAAGTCAGCTGATTATTGGAACCTCTCCTATCTTGGGACCTCGTGACATTATTGAAGTCCCCTCCAAAAATAAATTGCCGACTCGAAACAAAGAAGAGATTCTTACGGCCCCACCTGGTTTGTGAGCAGAAGCTCTTGTCCCTACATGAAGACCTCTAAGATCAGGCACCTCCCCATTTCTAAATTAATAACCCGTCGGCATTCTACAGGAGCGGTAAAAAGGACCGCCACCCCACTATACGGCTCAGCCGCAAGAGACCAGTGGGAGGGACCGGGTCTTCACTCTTTTCTGGCTTTTACCAGAGAGGCTAGATCTGACAACCTGGTCTCCTGTAAAAAGAAAATGTCGGTTTCAACATGGCCGAGAAAATCAAAGGCTGCGAATCTAGCCGTGTCAGACTTTATACTGGCACAATTAATAGATGCCAGCTTCAATGGGTGAGTGCCGCCATACATACAGGGTGATTAAATTAGATGGCCACACCCTATACCTTTGTTTCCCTTTCTTTTTAGCCCCCTCATCTCCCGAAGATGACGAGAGGGTAGGACCACTTTTAGATCTTTTCTTGGATTCTGATTGATCCAGTTCATCCCAGACTCCGTCCGGCCACGGTCTAGCCATCCCCTCTGAGGAAGGTGCCTCCACAGGACAGGGCGCAGTTCCCCCCCCCAGAGGCTCTCTTTCTCCCTAAGGGGGAGGAGATCATATCGAGGATAAGGTACCGGTTTGACAGGTCTGAGGGGGGGGCAGTCAGGCTTCTGTTTTGGACCTGGCCCGCAGTACAAGGAACAGAGGGCTCAGACCTCTTCTTTCTCCCTTTCCTTTTGCCCTTGTCTTTCTTTTTGGGCCTCTCCCCACTCTTCTCATCCACACTTTCATAGTGGGAGGAATCAGAAGGGTCGGCCATATTGCCTTCTCCTCTGTGAAGCCTCCTGATTATCTCATTCACCACATTCTCTTCCAGGGCTTCAGTGGTTACAGGGCAAACTTCAGGAGCAGGGGCCGGAGCTACCCCTGTCACCTGGGCACACTCCAGCTCCCTACTCGTCCTCCGATTTTCCTCCCGCCTTAGTTTGGCAGGGCCCTTTTTCTGCCTCACTAGCCCTGTTGCGCCCCCATCCCTGCTTGTACCCTCCCCAGCTGAGGCAACTTCACAGCTCTCCTCGGCAGGAGCATCTGCTGCATGGGCGAAAGCGCTAGCACAACGGCTGAAAAGTGTGCCCGAGGACACCACACAGGTGGCACCAGATCTGTCTACAGGATGAGGCCAGATGACCCATCCCACCACACAAAGCACAGACCTGCACAGTACAGGCTGCACTAAAATGGGTGGGGCTGCCACACCTGTGACAGACCTTAGGTTGCCCCTGGTAGAAGATCTGGATCCTATCACGTCCAAGGAAGGCAACCGTACTCCCTGAGAGTTTGACAGAAAACGTCCAGGCCCCGGACCAGATCCCGTGCTCATCCAAGTTTTTCTTGGGCATGTCCATCACATGCCCATACCGTCCAAGCCAGGTCATGATGTCATAACAAGAAAGCAACTCGTTACTGGTCAAAACGGTCACTTTCTTGATAGAGTTCTGACAGGAAATCGCCTTTATGGCGAAATCACGTCAGCAGGGCTCACTCTTCGCCACTTCGTAGTTTGACCAGAAGAGTTAAAGACCCTCTTGCCAAACTAAACTGATGTCAAACTCGGACGAACCTTAGGGGTGAATCAGGGCAAAGATGTCACACACCCTGATTTCCAGCTAGAGGAGGAGCTACACCACTTTAGCGCGAGGTGGGCACGCATCCTTGCACCTCCAAATCAGACAGACATTTCTACAGTTATTGTCCTGCCCGGGTGTTGGGAGGGACCAGACCACCTCCCCATTCTGCTCTTGGAAAGCCCCCAGAGCCGGACAGAGATGGGACCCCCCTGAACCCCCGGCAGTGACATTGGCATAGCTCCTAGGTGCAGTCCGGGCAGCCGGACAGGACCCAGAACGAGGGGCGATCCTGTAGTTCCAGAGCTGCCCACCATAAGCCCATCCTGCCCTTGCCTACCCGCAGGATGGGCAGGCTTCACTTGTATTGCGTCTGCAGCCATTTCTGATGCCATGCTGTACCCCCCATGCTGGCCCCGTTCCACTATATATACAGGATCTGGCAGTCTAGAGGGCCCTGCAGCTGGCCCAGACTGCTGGAAAGGACGGAACACATAATGCACAGTTTCCTGGGTCTTCAGTTTCTTTTTACTGATACATCATCACACTGGTTATCACCAAATGTTAAATTCAGGAGGTGGACTGCGGACTCCTGCATCATTATCACCCTCAATAATCCCCCAGCCTCACGCTCAACATCATCCTCCTCACTCTCGCTTAACGGTAGCGCCACCTGGGCCAGCTCAATGTAGCTTTCCTGGGTGGTCTGGGTTTCACATGGAGTAACTACAGACACAGCATCTCCCTCCACAACTGCCCTTTCCTCCACTTTCTCTCCTTTACAGCTTCACCACCCTCCTCACTTTCTTCACCGCCACTACTCTCCCCATCACCTACCTCCACTTTCACCTTACCTGGGGATTTCATGGCGGCAAACCGGTCTTCATTCACCAGTTTCTCTCTGAAGAGACCGCTTCCCTCCAGGATCTCTGCCCTCCTTTCCTCCATCTTCACGATCTCACTTTTCAGCCCCATGATTCTTCTCTTCAGCTCAGGCCGGTTCTTTTTGGACCCAGTGTTTGCCCGATTCTGAGCCCCACGCCAGCCTGGCCAGCCTGAGCTCCTTACCAAACCACTCCTACTCCGCAAACCGCCCGGTCATGCGGGAGCAGTATGTCGCACTCAACTCCTTGAGTCCTCTTTCAGCCCAAAACTCTACGCTTTTTCTCCTTGCCTTCCTTCCACCACTGGATCTCTGGCTAGCACCCGTCACCTGGGAAGCAGAGCCTGCATTGCTGCAGACTCTGCAAGATCTTCTCCCTCCGGCCAGAACAATGACTGTCGCAGTTTGTTCTCCACCCGCTCTGCCAGCCTGGAAGAACAGGAGGTGGAGGGCCAGGACTCCCAGGGTTCCAGGCAGGAAGGCCCTTCCCAGGAGGCTGCCACACTCTCAAGGGCTGATGGAAAACCTGCTTCTCTGCTTTGTCTTGAGAGAACAAATGAAAACACTCGCACACACTAGACTGCTCTGAGCTGTGTGTAGCAGAGTGAGGGAGGAAGTTCTCCCCTGTATGGCTTCAGATGATGTCACGCCTGCTGGGGATCGCCCCTTCCCAGTCTATGAATCTGACCGAGACTGAGCAGAAAATACAGAACAATATCAAGGTAGAAAACTAAAAAATTATAAAAAATAAAGGCAGGGGGTGGTTTATCATGATGGGGGCAGTGAACTGGGAGGATTATAACATTTAACAAGATCATGACAGGTACTCTTTAAGCCCAATGCAATCTTCTCACATCAGTGACCGGGGGAACATATAGAATCCATTACAGAAGCAATGGGGTCATAGGTCATTAGCCATACCTAGGTTTAGAGAATCCTTAGTCGCCCAGCTGATGCAGTAATGGAGGAGCAGTTGTTCCAATAATTCCTTCTCATCTAAAAATTCCAGTTTCTCGATCCTGCGGACAATGAACTACAGTTACCATCACACACAAGACTTCCCACCATCCCCCATCAATACATTAAATCCCTCTTCTTCCCTCCATTGGGTGCAGGTTTATTATTCCTATCCCATTCCTTTGTGCCCTGTAGTTGTGCTTTATTAGGTTTTAGGTGTGTATGGCACACGTGATATTGGTAACAGAAAAGGATTTTGTTTATTTTGCGTGTTCTGTTCTCCTTTTATGTAAACTATTATTTTACCAGACACTTGTTTTATAGTCTCAGAGCTGTTTGCCATTAGATAAAAAAAAAGAAAAAAAAACATAACATTTCTTCTGATAAGAATAAGGTGCACTAAAGTTCAGCACCGCCATTGACCGTAGCATCTGTCAACAACTTGGAGGTAATGATTCTCCTTGTGGAGACTGGTGTAGGGAAAACACAGGCCAAGCAATGCTCCTTGGGAAAAATTGTATGCAAATTAGCTGTACTCCAGGAGAAGAAAAGCTGCCTATATTGTGACACCTATTAAAAGTAGTTTTCCTGTAAGTCCATGTCTGAGCCCTGAAACATGACTGGGGATTATACTCAAACCAGAACATCAATCAAAAGATAGATACCGGTCTGTAGAGTACCCTTTAAAGGGGTACTCCGGTGCTTAGACATCTTATCCCCTATCCAAAGGATAGGGGATAAGATGCCTGATCGCGGGAGTCCCGCCGCTGGGGACCCCCGGGATCATGCACGCAGCACCCCGTTTGTAATCAGTCCCCGGAGCGTGTTCGCTCCGGGACTTATTACCGGCGACTACAGGGCGGGCGGCGTGTGACGTCACGCCCCCGTGTTATGTCACACTCCGCCCCTCAATGCAAGCCTACGGGAGGGGGCGTAATAGCTGTCACGCCCCCTCCCGTAGGCTTGCATTGAGGGGCGGAGCGTGACGTCACACGGGGGCGGGGGCGTGACGTCACACGCCACCCGCCCTGTAGTCGCCGGTTATCAGTCCCAGAGCGAACACGCTCCAGGGACTGATTACAATCGGGGTGCCGCATGCAAGATTTTTTATAGGATATTTGTATTTAGAGTTAGGTTATTTGTAATATGGTATTTATATTGTGCTGTATGTATTAATGTATTAGTACTGTGCAACAATGTGATTGGCCATTTGAAAGGTGGTAGGGTGACCTACCATCCGCATCGAATTTCACAGTGACCCTACCCATAAAAGGGGTATTCCGGCCTTATACATCTTATCCCCTATCCAAAAGGACAGGGGATAAGATGTATGATTGCAGGGGTCCTGCCGCTGGGGACACCGCCATCTCTGCGCACCCCCGGCATTCCGTGCTGGGTGCTGCCTCCAAGAAGTGACGTCATGGCCACGCCCCCTTTCATAGAACATGAATGGAGGGGGTGTGGTGTGACGTCAATAGGGGGCGTGGCCATGATGTCACATCCCCGACTCAGAGGCAGCGTCCGCAACAGAATGCCAGGGGCTGTACAGAGATCGCGGGGGTCCCCAGCGGTGGGACCTCTGCGATCATACATCTTATCCCCAATCCCTTGGATAGAGGATAAGATGTATAAAGCCGTAATACCCCTTTAATGTCAATGCTGGATACATTATCTTTGCTTGTATCAAATCTGCAGCGAGCAGAACAGTCTCGGCGTTACTCACCGCACAACGTCGGCTCGGGGAAGACTACTGTACACCTTGATCATGTCCCAGGCGTCGGCCGCCTCCCAGCCATTACACAGTAATCTCTCTGTCTGCAAAGGAAAGTTACGGTAAGTATACAAGAAAGGAAAGTCTATAAGATAATCCATTGTATGAACAAAAGGTGAGAGACTATCCGATGGGCGCCTTCCTGAATAAATGTATTGAACCCGCACGACCCCTACACAGTTTCGCTATCTCGCTTCATCAGGGATGAAGCGAGATAGTGAAACGGCGTAGGGGTCGTGCGGGTTCAATACATTTATTCAGGAAGGCGCCCATCGGATAGTCTCTCACCTTTTGTTCATACAATACTTTAAACACCGGACTGAGAAGTTACGGGAATCGGACACCGAGGCTGCCACCTGTCATCGACTTGAGCGAGTCTACATGCCATCTCAGGTGTTGTACTCTTAGTACAACACCACACGGTAAGGTGCAATTTATCCATACACCTTTCTTGTTCATCCCGCAGTATTACACCAGGAGCACACCTCTTTTCTTTTTATAATTGTTCTATAAGATAATCCAGACCTGGACCTGTGTTCTAGAGCCCTGAATCGGGATGGAGATCCCACGGGTCATAAAAAAAACATGCGGATGGTAATGAGGTTATTGCGGGCAGTCACGCGCCATACCTGTGGGTCCTGCAAACCCCACCCACTCCTGCACCGCAGACCCAGTCTATTAGCTATATTTCCCACCCCTGTCCAGAATCCCAGCTAAGCCCACCCTATGTCATGCTGTCCTGCGCTGCTTTCTCCTCCCCCTGCCATCTGGTACAAGTGCGGCACTGAGGAGGTGGTAAACGTCATAGTACGTTGCGTACGTACAAAGGGCACAGCAGTGGACGTCAGTGTAGTAGAAGCCTTCCCTGGGGGACCCATCACCTCACCAACCGTTACATATAGTAATCAGCACAAACAAGTACACTGCTCATAATTTTACACACCTTAGTGCCCATATACTGACTGCAGCGACAAATCTATAGTACCTGAGAGTGCAGATGTGACATTCAAGAAAAGGGCGGTCTCACCCAGCTTTTCAGCCTCCTGAAAATATGTTTATAGCTGGGTGTGACAGTCAGACCCTGTTAGGATTACTACAGAGTCAAGAGTCATTACGGGCTCTGACTACTATCACTACTACTTATCAGCTGCTGTATGCTCCACAGGAAGTGGTGTAGTTCTTTCCAGTCTGACTGCAGTGCTCTCTGCTGACACCTCTGTCCATGTCAGGAACTGTCCAGAGTAGGAGCAAATCTACATAGCAAACCTTTCCTGCTCTGGACAGTTCCTGACACGGACAGAGGTGTCAGCAGAGAGCACTGTGGTCAGACTGGACAGAACTACACAACTTCCTCTGGAGCATACAGCAGTTGATAAGTACTGGAAGGGTTAAGAATTTAAAATAGAAGTAATTTACAAATCTGTTTAACTTTATGGCACAAGTTGATCTGAACCTTTAAAGGGCTACTCAGAGTTTGGAACAAACTGTTCCGAACGCTGGAGCCGGGAGCTTGTGACGTCATAGCCCCACCCCCTCATGGCGTCACGCCTGCCCCCTCAATGCAAGTCTATGGGAGGGGGTGTGATTGCTATCAAGCTGCCTCCCATAGACTTGCATTAAGGGGACGGGGCTAAGACGTCACAAGCTCCCGGCGCTGACCGGCGTACCCCTTTAAGACCCTGTTCTGTTTCGGAGGTTCCATTGGGGCCTGTAATACAGATTCCAGTAAAAATCCCAGACCACCACGTAATTCCCCATCCATAGGATAAAGCAGTGTTTCCCGACCAGTGTGCCTCCAGCTGTTGCAAAACTACAACTCCCAGCATGCCCGGACAGCCGAAGGCTGTCCAGGCATGCTGAGAGTTGTAGTTTTGCAACAGCTGGGGGGACAGTGGTTGGGAAACACTGATCGGACCCCCACCAATCATAACGGAGGAAAATTGTTCAGGGCAGAACTTCATTTCTCTGTAGTCGTGACCTGTTGGGGGTCCAAGCAGTCAGACCCCCACTGATCAGCATTTTATTTCCTACGCACAGGATATAGGTATTAGAAATATTCCCTTTATACCCACAATAATAATATCCACGTCATAGAAAGACACATGTGCTGCTGCCATATTTAAAGATCAGTTCTAAGTTAAAGATGTATCAGGAGGCGCATATAGCCCCATCATATGAGGTGACATTCTTCTAAGAGATATCGGTATACATGTGCACTTCACTCCCAGCTGGTTTCCAAGATCTCCGATATCTTATCAAACAAAAAGTACAATTCACGTAATAGCAGGTTGTCCATCGGCTAATAGATCCACACTTTGTACACCGCAAACTGAACTGATGTGTGAATAGAGGTCAGAAACATCAATGGGGAGGTAGAAACGATCGATAAGAAGGCAACTAAACCTCTATGTGATCCGAACAAAGCACAAACGTATATTCTTCTCCATAGGAGCAGTATTATAGTAGTTATATTCTAGTATATAGGAGCAGTATTATAGTAGTTATATTCATGTATATAGGAGCAGTATTATAGTAATTATATTCTTGTATATAGGAGCAGTATAATAGTAGTTATATTCTTGTATATAGGAGCAGTATTATAGTAGTTATATTCTTGTATATAGGAGACAGTATTATAGTAGTTATATTCCTGTATATAGGAGCAGTATTATAGTAGTTATATTCTACGATATAGGAGCAGTATTATAGTAGTTATATTCTTGTATATAGGAGGCAGTATTCTAGTAGTTATATTCCTGTATATAGGAGCAGTATTATAGTAGTTATATTCTAGTATATAGGAGCAGTATTATAGTAGTTATATTCTTGTATATAGGATGCAGTATTCTAGTAGTTATATTCTTGTATATAGGAGGCAGAATTCTAGTAGTTATATTATTGTATATAGGAGCAGTATTATAGTAGTTATATTCTTGTATATAGGAGCAGTATTATAGTAGTTATATTCCTGTATATAGGAGCAGTATTATAGTAGTTATATTCTTGTATATAGGAGCAGTATTATTAGTTATATTCTTGTATATAGGAGCAGTTTTATAGTAGTTATATTCTTGTATATAGGAGCAGTATTATAGTAGTTATATTCTTGTATATAGGAGCAGTATTATATCAGTTATATTCTTGTATATAGGAGCAGTATTATAGTAGTTATATTCTTGTATATAGGAGGCAGTATTATAGTAGTTATATTCATGTATATAGGAGCAGTATTATAGTAGTTATATTCTTGTATATAGGAGCAGTATTATAGTAGTTATATTCTTGTATATAGGAGCAGTATTATAGTAGTTATATTCCTGTATATAGGAGCAGTATTATAGTAGTTATATTCCTGTATATAGTAGCAGTATTATAGTAGTTATATTCCTGTATATAGTAGCAGTATTATAGTAGTTATATTCTTGTATATAGGAGCAGTATTATAGTAGTTATATTCTTGTATATAGGAACAGTATTATAATAGTTATATTCTTGTATATAGGAGGCAGAATTATAGTAGTTATATTCTTGTATAAAGAGGGCAATATTATAGTAGTTATATTCTTGTATATAGGAGTTGTATATAGGAGCAGTATTACAGCAGTTATATTCTTGTATATAGAGGGCAATATTATAGTAGTTATATTCTTGTACAGAGGAGCAGTATTATAGTAGTTATATTCTTGTGTATAGGAGCAGTATTACAGCAGTTATATTCTTGTATAAAGAGGGCAATATTATAGTAGTTATATTCTTGTACATAGGAGCAGTATTATAGTAGTTATATTCTTGTATATAGGAGGCAGTATTATAGTAGTTATATTCTTGTATATATGAGCAGTATTATAGTAGTTATATTCTTGTATATAGGAGGCAGTATTCTAGTAGTTATATTCTTGTATATAGGAGCAGTATTATAGTAGTTATATTCTTGTATATAGGAGCACTATTATAGTAGTTATATTCTTGTATATAGGAGCAGTATTATAGTAGTTATATTCTTGTATATAGGAGCAGTATTATAGTAGTTATATTCTTGTACATAGGAGCAGTATTATAGTAGTTATATTCTTGTATATAGGAGCAGTATTATAGTACTTATATTCTTGTATATAGGAGGCAGTGTTATAGCAGATATATTCTTGTATACAGGAGGCAGTATTATAGTAGTTATATTCTTGTATATAGGAACAGTATTATAATAGTTATATTCTTGTATATAGGAGCAGTATTATAGTAGTTATATTCTTGTATGTAGGAGGCAGTATTATAGTAGTTCTATTCTTGTATATAGGAGCAGTATTATAGTAGTTATATTCTTGTATATAGGAGGCAGTGTTATAGCAGATATATTCTTGTATATAGGAGGCAGTATTATAGTAGTTATATTCTTGTATATAGGAGCAGTATTATAGTAGTTATATTCTTGTATATAGGAGCAGTATTATAGTAGTTCTATTCTTGTATATAGGAGCAGTATTATAGTAGTTATATTCATGTATATAGGAGCAGTATTATAGTAGTTATATTCTTGTATATAGGAGTAGTATTATAGTAGTTATATTATTGTATATAGGAGCAGTATTATAGTAGTTATATTGTATATAGGAGGCAGTATTATAGTAGTTATATTCTTGTATATAGGGGCAGTATTATAGTAGTTATATTCTTGTATATAGGGGCAGTATTATAGTAGTTATATTCTTGTATATAGGGGCAGTATTATAGTAGTTATATTCTTGTATATAGGAGCAGTATTATAGTAGTTATATTCTTGTATATAGGAGCAGTATTATAGTAGTTATATGTGCAAGTGTAGAAGGAAAAATTATTGGACTTTTTTGTTTAATCTGCACCCCCATCGCATGTCTGCTTACCCGATCTCCTAGAAGTGCAATCACTACCAAAATCCATCCAATACATCTGGACAGTGCCATTTCCTTCTACATTTTACTTATAGTAGTTATATTCTTGTATATAGGAGCAGTGTTACAGTAGTTATATTCTTGTATATTGGAGCAGTATTATAGTAGTTATATTCTTGTATATAGGAGTAGTATTATAGTAGTTATATTCTTGTATATAGGAGTAGTATTATAGTAGTTCTATTCTTGTATATAGGAGCAGTATTATAGTAGTTATATTCTTGTATATAGGAGTAGTATTATAGTAGTTATATTATTGTATATCGGAGCAGTATTATAGTAGTTATATTGTATATAGGAGGCAGAATAGTAGATATATTCTTGTACATAGGAGCAGTATTAATAATACTGCTCCTATGAACAAGAATATATCTACTACAATAATACTGCTCCTATATACAATAATATAACTACTATAATACTGCTCCCTATATACAAGAATATGGCTACTATAATACTGCTCCTATATACAATATAACTACTATAATACTGCTCCTATATACAAGAATATAACTACTACAATACTGCTCCTATATACAAGAATATAACTACTATAAAACTGCTCCAATATACAAGAATATAACTACTATAATACTGCTCCTATGTACAAGAATATAACTACTATAATACTGCTCCTATATACAAGAATATAACTGCTATAATACTGCTCCTATATACAAGAATATAACTACTATAATACTGCTCCTATATACAAGAATATAACTACTACAATACTGCTCCTATATACAAGAATATAACTACTATAATACTGCTCCTATATACAAGAATATAACTACTATAATACTGCTCCTATATACAAGAATATAACTACTATAATACTGCACCTATATACAAGAATAAAACTACTATAATACTGCTCCTAATAAAAGAATATAACTACTATAATACTGTATTATAGTAGTTATATTCTTGTAATAGGTGCAGCATTATAGTACTTGTATTCTTGTACATAGTAGGCAGTATTATATTAGTTATATTCTTGTACATGGTAGTGTTCATTTAGTCTGTTAGGAAGCAGATGGAACTAAAATCAGCCCTCTCTCAGGAATACTGAGGCCCCTGGATCGATATATAAAACAATTTGCAATAAAACAATATGATCTATATATTCTTTTAAACATAACACATTGTCAACTTTCGTTAACTACAATGTATGGCTGATACGGATTGATTGTGACCATCATAGGAATGTCACCTCTATCCCATTATGTAAGTATAATATACATAGGAACTGAAGAGGATCAATACTGAACAATGCCTCAGAGGCCCATTTAGTGCCGCACAGTAGATAGACAACACATTAGAGGTATAGAACGGCTGATAACAAGACCTCACGTTGTGTAATGACAGACTACTGACCTGGGACTGCAGCGATTGGCAGGCCTCTACCCCGGCTAGGTTACACCGCCTCCTCTGCAGGTTCTCCACCATAATCTGTCCAAAGCGATCGGCCATGTTCACCTGTGAAGAAGCAGAACAGAGGTTGCGGGATGTCTTCTTATCACCATCCTCTTTAACTTGACAAATAATTGGAGAGCGTTCACAGCTTGTAAAGTGAACATGGGTTCATCCGGGTCTATTCCATCAGGCCGGGTTGGTTTATAGAAACAGATGGTGACATGTTGTTCTCGTGTCGTTTATTTAATATTATTTAACCTCTAACAAGGGACATTGAGGTTCACTTATCAGCCCTGTACTAGTTTAGCCCAGAAAACTTGGAATTAACTTTATCAACACAATTGTTCTAACAATTAAGAAGCACTGCCATAATACGGTGGTCACATCAGGACAGCACCTATCCATATGTCCCATTAAGGCAGAGTTTCCCAACCAGGGGGCCTCCAGTTATTGCAAAACTAAATCTGCCAGTATGCCCGGATAGCCGTTGGGCATGATGGGAGTTGTAGTTTTGCAACAGGTGGAGGCCCCCTGGTTGGGAAACACTGCATGAAGGTATATGGATGACACAGAAAGAACTGCTAAAAAAGAAAAAAAGCCAGCCTCCCCTTTGGCATCCTGTGTTACATGACTTAGGTGTTAGGCCTGCATTGAAAAAAAGAAGCTCAGAGAGCACAATCATTCAAATCCATCTGTGTCAACATAAGCGAAAAATCGGTAAACCCAGCAGGACAGAAACCGGATTAAAGGGGTACTCCGCCCCTAGACATCTTATCCCCTATCCAAAAGGATCAGATCGCCGCGGTCCCACTGCTGGGGACCCCCGGGATTGCTGCTGCAGCACCTCGCTGTCATTACTGCACAGAGCGAGTTCGCTCTGCACGTAATGACAGGCGATACAGGGGCCGAAGCATCGTTACGTTACGGCTCCGCCCCTCATGACATCACGGCCGCCCCCTTCAATACGAGTCTATGGGAGCGGGCGTGGCGGTCGTCACGCCCCTGCCATAGACTTGTATTAAGGGGGCGTGCTGTGATGTCACAAGGGGCGGAGCCATGACGTCACGCTGCTCCGTCCCCTGTATCGCCCGTCATTACGCACAAAGCGAACTCGCTCTGTGCAGTAATGACAGCGGGGTGCCGCAGCGGCAATCCCGGGGGTCCCCAGCAGCGTGACCGCGGCGATCTGACATCTTATCCCCTATCCTTTGGATAGGGGATAAGATGTCTAGGGGTGGAGTACCCCTTTAATTGTGGTACTACCGACGGGGTGCAAAGCTGAAGTATAGCAGCAGAACTGGCATAATAGAGCATAAAATGAAGCTTGCACTCACCGTCCTTGTAGAAATTCTTCATACGGTCATTCCGTTCTGGCAGGGAGACCTTGTTGATGCGGGGTGCTAAAAGGCTAAACGCCGTTTTCACACACACCTTTGTGCTTCTTCCGGCCTCCGAGGAGGCCGGAAGAAGCACACAGGTGTGTGCGAAAACAGCTGTTGATGCGGAGTGCTTATAGGCCAACAGCCATTTTCGCACACTCCTGTGTGCTTCTTCCAGCCTCCGAGGAGGCCGGAAATAGCACACAGGTTTTTGCGAAAACGGCTGTTGATATGGGGTGCTTAGGGGCTAACAGCCGTTTTTGCACACACCTGTGTGCTTCTTCCGGCCTCCTCAGAGAAGGCCGGAAGAAGCACACAGGTGTGTGTGCAAAAACGGCTGTTCGCCTCTAAGCACCCAGCATCAACAAGGTCTCCCTGCCAGAACGGAATGACCGTATGAAGAATTTCTACGAGGACGGCGAAAGCAAGCTTCACTTTTATGCTCTATTTATGAGTTAGGCCACCTTCACAAGACGCAAAATGTGCGGAATGTCCGTCCGGGAAGCTAGGACCGCTTGGAAATGCGCAGTCTCATAGATGGCGATGCATTTTCGAGTGAAATCCGCAGAAAGAATAGACATGTCTATTCTTTCTGCGAACGTCAGAATCAGGAGATTCCGCCGTGTGCACAGTGAGGTAGAATCCCATTGAAATGAACAGGACTCTGCTGCAGCAGAATGTCCGTGCAGAATATTCCATCGGAATATTAGTAGATCTGCTGGTATTACAGAGCTTGCAGGTCCGGTAAGTTCGCTCATCTCTTCTTATATCTGCAATGAACAACCAAAATAAAACCAAATGGATTTCATTGTTGATGTCTAATGTGGACAATCACTGAAGAATTCACTGCAGATCTGAAAACCCACTGCCATTTTCCTTCTGCTTTATGTAAATTCTAAATTCTATGCAGATTCCGTAACAAGTAAACAATGCGTGAATCCACCCTTAAGAGGAGATCCTCCAGTGACATTTTAAAGGGGTTATCTACCCTTTAAAATCTGATGGCCTATTCTTTGGATGGGCCATCAACATTAGATCGGTAGGGGGTTCAACCTTAACCCCGATCTGCTGATCAGCTGTTTAAAGGAGCCATAGCCCATCCTTTAAAAGAAAAATATACTGCTCAAAAAATAAAAGGGAACACTAAGATAACAATCTAGATCTGAATGAATGAACTAATCGTATAAAATACTTTCGTCTTTACATAGTTGAATGTGCTGACAACAAAATCAGCCATTATGCCCATATTTATAATAAGGATGGTAACTCAGATTCTGTTCACGTGTGATGCTTGCCAGCGTCTCCATGCGATGCTCCAAACAACAATCGTCACTTCCGGGTATCAAACCAGGAATGAAATAGACAAGTTGCGTTCCACCTAGAGAGAATCGGTGGAACGCATTCATCACATTCATGTTCAGGAGGTTATGAGATGAGTTGCGTTCCACCTAGTAAGAACCGGTGGAACGCATCCGTCATTTCCGATTTCCATCTATGAGGTCTGATCACAAAAATGGTTATAATTTACTATTAAAGACACAGAATGTACCGTATGTCTATCGTATTAGGGGTATTGGTCTTATTTGATAAATCTTGCCCACATTGGGATATTTCTATGCGCTCCACTCGATGGATCATTTACGTCACTTCCGGTTTGATACCCGGAAGTGACAATTGTTGTTTGGAGCATCGCATGGAGACGCTGGCAAGCATCACACGTGAACAGAAAGTGAGTTACCATCCTTATTATAAATATGGGCATAATGGCTGAATACAGTGTGGCATGCAATTTGCTTGAATGCATGCCTCCCTGTGCAGGTAATACTTGTGGGTCAATGATTTTTTTGTGACATTGTCTCCACTCGCTCCTGCACAGTACCTTTTTTTGGTAAAAACCTCCTGAGGAACCCCGGTTACTAGTTTATTACCAGGGGGAAACGCGTAGAGGTACTCTAAAGGTTTACATTTTATCCTTCTTTATTTTTTTCCTTATCTTATTGTTTGGTGAAGGATTGATTTATTCATTATTTATCACTATTTGTACACATAGATGTGCTGTATAATGATGCATCATTATATACATTAAAATAATGGCTTTGTATTGTCATGTATGTCTACTATGGTTATAGTCAGCCTTAGGGAGTGGAGAGTCAACGGTTGAAGTGGGGGCGCCTCCCCCGCTGCTAGGTAGGGTGAGAATTTGTTGTAATAGGAGTGCTAATTAGATCACATTATCAATGCTGATTACATCCGAGCACTATTCTAACTCTATCTTACCCTATGACAGTCTCCTCCCATAGGACTGAAAAGAAAGCACAATCCGCAATACGTAAGTGCCATCCAACGTTATTGCTTTACTATATTGTCTATTTGCATATGTATTTTTGTCCAAGTATACATACCTCTGACATATATGGTTATCAGCTTTATGTGAGCATCTTTGATTATTTGCATATACAGAAGATCGCTGGATATTAAAAAGTTACAATATTTTTAATAAGATATAATAAAAGGTAGATTTTAATAGGGTATTTGTTATATTTAGTAAGCTAGTTTCACACATACCCACCATATATGGTAATTAATTTGTGACAACAAAATCACACAAAAATTATCAATGGAAATAAAATTTATCAACCCATGGAGGTCTGGATATGGAGTCACACTCAAAATCACAGTGGAAAACCCCACAACAGGCTGATCCAACTTTATGTAATGTCCTTAATACAAGTCACAATGAGGCTCAGTAGTGTGTGTGGCTTCCACGTGCCCGTATGACCTCCCTACAACGCCTGGGCATGCTCCTGATGAGGTGGCGGATGGTCTCCTGAGGGATGTCCTCCCAGACCTGGACTAAAGCATCTGCCAACTCCTGGACAGTCTGTGGTGAATGGAGCGAGACGTCCCAGAGGTGCTCAATCGGATTCAGGTCTGGGGAACAGGCGGGCCAGTCCATAGCATCACTGCCTTCCTCTTGTAGGAACTGCTGACACTCTCCAGCCACATGAGGTCTAGCATTGTCTTGTATTAGGAGGAACCCAGGGCCAACCGCACCAGCATATGGTCTCTCAAGGGGTCTGAGGATCTCGGTACCTAATGGCAGTCAGGCTACCTCTGCCAAGCACATGGAGGGCTGTGCGGCGCCCCAAAGAAATGCCACCCCACACCATTACTGACCCACCGCCAAACCGGTCATGCTGGAGGATGTTGCAGGCAGCAGAACGTTCTCCACGGCATCTCCAGACTGTCACATGTGCTTAGTGTGAACCTGCTTTCATCTGTGAAGAGCACAGGGCACCAGTGGCGAATTTGCCAATCTTGGTGTTCTCTGGCAAATGCCAAACGTCCTGCAAAGTGTTGGGCTGTAAGCACAACCCCCACCTGTGGACGTTGGGCCCTCATACCGCCCTCATGGAGTCTGTTTCTGACCATTTGAGTGGACACATGCACATTTGTGGCCTGCTGGAGGTCATTTTGCAGGGCTCTGACAGTGCTCCTCCTGCTTCTCCTTGCACAAAGGCGCAGGTAGCGGTCCTGCTGTTGGGTTGTTGCCCTCCTATGGCCTCCTCCACATCTCCTGAAGTACTGGCCTGTCTCCTGGTAGCGCTTCCATGCTCTGAACACTACACTGACAGACACAGCAAACCTTCTTGCCACAGCTCACATTGATGTGCCATCCTGGATGAACTGCACTACCTGAGCCACATGTGTGGGTTGTTGACTCCGTCTCATGCTACCACTAGAGTTAAAGCACCGCCAGCATTCAAAAGGGACCAAAACATCAGCCATTAATCATAGGAACTGAGAAGTTGTCTGTGGTCACCACCTGCAGAATCATTCCTTTATTGGGGGTGTCTTGCTAATTGCCTATAATTTCCACCTGTTGTCTGTTCCATTTGCACAACAGCATGTGAAATTGATTGTCAATCAGTGTTCTTCCTGAGTGGACAGTGTGATTTCTCAGAAGTGTCATTGAATTGGAGTTACATTGTGTTGTTTAAGTGTTCCCTTTATTTTTTTGAGCAGTGTATTCATGTAAGAAAACGTATCTCTGAGCGCTGGGTCCACCTCCAATCTCCTGTTTGGAGCCCTGGTTCTCCTTAACAGTGGCGCATCATGGCCGTGGGATGGGGGTCGGGGCTCCAAATAGGAGATTGCGGGGGGCCCAGCGCTCGGACCCCTTGTGATCTAAAACTTATATCCAATCCTTTAGATAGGGAGATAAGATTTCTTACATGATATTTCTTCTTTAATGCTTTGCAGTGCACTTACCTGCATTGGCAGACTATTACTAGCAGTGGTGCAAACTGCAGCATGGTCTTCATTCAAGTCAACTAAGGAATTCTACAAATAATATGGCAGTGCAGGTATGAGCGCAGGTAAACAATAAAAAAGGCTGCGGCACTAACACAAGAGCCACGACCCCTCCACACAGATGTTTGGGGGGAGCAGGGAGTCGGGCCTGCATGAATCTGATATTGATCTCCTACCCTGAGAATTCACCATTCATGTTATAAAGGATGGAAAATCCATTTTAGAAAAGGCCAACCACTGACCCTCCACAGTACAATATAGTCAGCCATGTGTCAGACTGTGAGAGCCAACATACCAACACCCTCAATACAATAATACAGGCTGTCTTACCTGTTCATAGTTTATAAACATGGCGGTGGGGAATGTGCTGGCCGCCCACTTTAGTAAACTTCCAGAATGCTCCACAGTCATATAAACCAAGACACATTCAGCCATAAGAAGAGTCGGCAGTCTGGAAATAGAACAGAACGTCAGAAAGATTCCAACCAGTAACCCCAGTACAACCGCGCAGTGAACTCGCACCCTCGCCGTAACCGGTTACACCCAAAATTGCCCCGAATATACAGTACATCCTGGTTTCTTTACTCTTCAGTACTGTGTTTCCTATATGCCCGGGGCTGTATGATGATTTCTGCTGTCTCTGCTCTCTGTAATGTGACTAGTGATGTCCTGATACCTGCAGACCATAATAATAATCCCCATCACCTTCCTCCATTCCGGCACTGAGGCCTCTTCATAGTTTTCTGTTATCCAGAATGGTGCAGAACCTGCCGCGCAAGGATCTACTTATACCCAGGACTGTATCTATAACAAGGGGGCATCCTCTACGTCTAGAGGAAAGAAGGTTTCTACACCAGCACAGACGGGGGTTCTTTACTGTAAGAGCAGCGAGACTGTGGAATTCTCTCCCGGAGGAGGTGGTCATGGTGAACTCTGTAAAAGAATTTAAAATGGGTCTGGATGGATTTTTGGAGAATAATAACATTACAGGTTATGTATACTAGATTTATAGGGACAGAACATTGATCCAGGGATTTATTCTGATGCCATATTTGGAGTCGGGAAGGAATTTTTACCTGTAGTATGAGGGTTTTTTGCCTTCCTCTGGATCAACTCAGTAGGGACTCATTAGGGATATAGGTTGAACTTGATGGACTCTGGTCTTTTTTCAACCTTATGAACTGCAGTCATAGCAGTAAATGTTGGCACCCATGAAATTTTTCTAGAAAATGAAGTATTTCTCACAGAAAAGGATTGCAGTAACACATGTTTTGCTATACACGTGTTTATTCCCTTTGTGTGTATTGGAACTAAACCAAAAAAGGGAGGAAAAAAAAAAAAGCAAATTGGACATAATGTCACCAAACTCCAAAAATGGTCTGTACGAAATTATTGGCACCCTTTCAAAATTGTGGAAAAATAAGATTGTTTCAAGAATGTGATGCTCCTTTAAACTCCCATGGGGCAAGTAACAGGTGCGGGCAATATAAAAATCCCACCTGAAAGCAGATAAAAAAGGAGAGAAGATTTGCTTTCATCCACAGTGCGCAATATTATCAAGAAGTTTGCAATCCATGGCACAGTAGCTAATCTTCCTGGGAGTGGACAGAAGGGAAAAATTTATGAAAAGGTGTCAACGCAGGATAGTCCGGATGGTGGATAAGCAGCCCCAAACAAGTTCCAAAAGATATTCAAGCTGTCCTGCAGGCTCAGGGAGCATCAGTGTCAGCGCGAACTATCCGTCAACATTTAAATGAAATGAAACGCTATGGAGGAGACCCAGGAGGACCCCACTATGGAGGAGACCCAGGAGGACCCCACTGCTGACACAGAGACATAAAAAAGCAAGACTACATTTTGCCAAAATGAACTGGAGTAAGCCAAAATCCTTCTGGGAAAATGTCTTGTGGACAGATGAGACCGAGAGAGCGTTTTGGTAAAGCACATCATTCTACTGTTTACTGAAAATGGAATGAGGCCTACAGAGAAAAGGACACAGTGCAAGATTTATCAAAACTTGTCCAGAGGAAAAGTTGCCCAGTTGCCCATAGCAACCAATCAGATCCCTTCTTTCATTTGTAACAAGGCCTCTGCAAAATGAAAGAAGCGATCTGATTGGTTGCTATGGGCAACTCAGCAACTTTTCCTCTGCACAGATTTTGATAAATCTCCCCCACAGTACCTACAGTGAAATATGGTGGAGGGTCAATGATGTTTTGGGTTGTCTTGCTGCCTCTGGCACTGGGTGCCTTGAATGTGTACAAGATATCATGAAATCTGAGGAATATCAATGGATTCTGGGTTTGTGTCTGAGATCTTGGGTCTTCCAGCAGGACAATGACCCCAAACATACGTCAAAAAAACCCCAGAAATGGATGGCAACAAAGCACTGGAGAGTTCTGAAGTGGCAGCAATGAGTCCAGATCTAAATCCCATTGATCACCTGTGGAGAGATCTTAAAATTGCTGTTGGGAAAAGGCGCCTTCCAATAAGAGACCTGGAGCAGTTTGTAAAGCAAGAGTGGTCCAACATTCCGGCTGAGAGGTGTAAGAAGCTTATTGATGGTTATAGGAAGCAAAGGATTTCAGTTATTTTTTCCAAAGGGTGTGCAACCAAATATTAAGTTAAGGGTGCCAATAATTTTGTCCAGACCATTTTTTGGAGTTTGGTGACATTATGTCCAATTTGCTTTTTTTCCTCTTTTTTTGGTTTAGTTACAATACACACAAAGGGAATAAACATGTGTAAAGCAAAACATGTGTTACTGCAATCCTTTTCTGTGAGAAATACTTCATTTTTCTTGAAAAATGTCAGGGTTGCCAACATTTACGGCCATGACTGTGTTACTATGTAGGATGCAGTCTCATCCAGCGGCAGGTCCTGCACCACTAAAAGAGCGGAAGATGTAGAGGCCTCAGCGCCGGAGTGAAGGAAAGGTAAATGGGATTTTTATTCTTTTCTTTTAGAGGGGACTTATTGGGGGAAACTTATGGAGGCATCTACCTAAAAGGGGAGGATTCCCTACCTACCTACTGGGGGCTTCTAATAGGGGGATTTTCTACCTACTGGAGGCTCATTATAGAAGGATTCCCTACCTAAGGGCTGGGTTCACATCACGTTTTCTCCCATACGGGAGCGCATACGGCAGGGGGAGCTAAAACCTCGCGCTCCCGTATGCTTTTGTATGTAATTCATTTCAATGATCCGGCCGGAGTGAAACGTTCGGTCGGCTCATTTTTGCGCCGTATGCGCTTTTACAACCGGACCTAAAACCATGGTCATACAGTGCAAAAATGAGCCAACCGGACCGAACGTTTCACTCCGGCCGGCTCATTGAAATGAATTACATACGAAAGCATACGGGAGCGCGAGGTTTTAGCTTCCCCCAAGGGAGAAAACGTGATGTGAACCCAGCCTAACTTCTGGACATTTCTATAATTGGGCAGGAGATTTCCTACCCACTGAGGGCTTCTACTTTATAGGCATAGGGAGATTGCCAATTTACTTACTGGTGACATTTACCTAATTGGTAGTAGTCCCCAGTAGTTAGGTAGGAAATCCCCCTAATAGAGGGATTCCCTACCTAACTTCTGGTGGCTTCCTTACCTACCTACTGGGAGCTTCTAATAGTGAGGATTTCCTACCTACCTACTGGGGGCTTCTACCTAATAGGGTGGGATTCCCAACCTACCTACTAGGGGCTTCAACCTAGTAGGGGGGATTCCCAAGGACATTACTAACCGAAGGAATGTGGAGCAATTGGTCAAATGTTAGTTTAGCCAACAGCTACATCATCCCATACACGTTAACATTCGACTTCGGCAAAAACGTCCATGTGTTCTGAATGGGGAGAGTGGAGGTAAGCTTCTGCCAGACACCTATGGTAGTAGCTCATCTCCCCTGAGAAAACAAAAAGGATCAGGCTGCTGAAATCCACCATGCCTGATCCATCTCTGCCTTGACATCATGTGTAGTGATAAGTCGGCAGGCCTTTTTAAACAATACCCATTCTGGAAGGAATTGGCGGATTCAGTAAATATTTTTACTGATGTGTATGGGGGACTTTAGGCCAAACATTGACGGACATTTCACTACTCAAGATACGCACCGCAGAAACGTTTCTGTTCTTTTGCCTATGGCATAGAGAAGATTGAGACTGTACTATACAATCCAGGGCCTATATCAGTGTTTCCCAACCAGTGTGGCTCCAGCTGTTGCAAAACTACAACTTCCAGCATGCTGGGAGTTGTAGTTTAGCAACAGCTAGATGCACACTGGTTGGAAAACACTGGCCTATACCATGCCTGTAGCAGTTTAGGGGGCATCTTCGCTATGGACCCATTCTTTTCTCTTATTGAAATACATGGACCAGCAAAGGCAATGAGGCCCATGGATTTACATGTGAGGAGGACAGGTAAACGAGAGATCCTCTGCATGTTGTGTTAAATGGAAATGTACTGAAGTCAAACAGACACCTTACTGTGGGTCCATGCCAAATTTCTTCAGGTTCTCCTCCATGTCCTTTAAGTTTCGCAGGTCTGCGCCGATTATGGAGTAGTGCGAAGAGTCCAGGCTGTGGGAATCTATGGGAGAAGTCAGACAAATATATTTTTACAAGCGTCTGAGAAGCTGGCACAGCCTGGGCACACAATATTATAGGGTGCTTAGCAGGGACAAATGTCAAGCAAGTGCAACTAGTTCAGATGTTACTGCCAGGCTTGGATGGGACTGGCACTGGCATTATTTTGTTTTCTCGTTGGCGGAAATTCCAATCGGATCCCACAAGGAAAACAATGCGATCAAATATTCTAATAACTCTCAGTGCTAGAAGATAAGGGATTTATTAGGTCTCTTTTATATTCCTACACCAAGTGCTTGGGTTCTTCACAGCTCTAATAGTAAAGAATCCTGTCCTATAGTTTTGATAGGAAAAATCTGAAGTTTACGAGTAGAGGGTAAACAAGAGGAGCTAGGGCCCCGATTACAAGAGCTTACAATCTATGAGGACAAAAAGGGGGGCACAATAAGAGTGGCCACTAAAAGGTACACCTTGCTAGTCCCAGGTAAGACCTCTTTTGCCATTATTCTTGGTGGCATACTTTCTACAAGATGCTGGAAGCATTTCTCAGTGGTTTCCCTCCATAAAGACATGATGACATCACACAGTTCCTCCATATGGACATGAAGACATCACACAGTTCCTCCATATGGACATGATGACATCACACAGTTGTTGCAGATTTGTCGGATCCATGATGAGAATCTCCGGTTCCCCCACATCCCAGCGGTGATCTATTGGATAAGATCTGGTGACTGTGGAGGCCATTGGAGTCCAGTGACCTCATTGTCCGGTATAAAAGATGATGTCATGTGACCTCATTGTCCTGTATGAGATGATGTCATGTGACCTCATTGTCCTGTATGAGATGATGTCATGTGACCTCATTGTCCTGTATGAGATGATGTCATGTGACCTCATTGTCCTGTATGAGATGATGTCATGTGACATGGGGCATTATCCTGCTGGAAGTATCATCAGAAGATGGATCCACTGTGGTCATAAAGGGACGGACATGGTCAGTAACAATACTCAGGTAGGCTGTGGTGTTTATACCAGGATCAGTTGGTTCTAAGGGGCTCAATGTGTCCAGAAAATGTCCCCCGCACCATTACACCCCCACCAGCCTGATCCTGATAAAGTGGGGCAAAAAAGTATTTAGTCAGCCACCAATTGTGCAAGTTCTCCCACTTAAAAAGATGAGAGAGGCCTGTAATTTTCATCATGGGTATACCTCAACTAGACAATGAGAAAGAAAAAAAAAAAAAATCTATAAAAATCACATTGTTTGATTTTTTTAAAGAATTTATTAGCAAACTGGTGGAAAATAAGTATTTGGTCCCCTACAAACAAGCAAGATTTCTGGCTCTCACACAGACCTGTAACTTCTTCTTAAAGAGTCTCCTCTGTCCTCCACTCGTTACCTGTATTAATGGCTCCTGTTTGAACTTGTTATCAGTATAAAAGACACCTGTCCACAACCTCAAAACAGTCACACTCAAAACTCCACTATGGCCAAGACCAAAGAGCTGTCAAAGGACACCAGAAACAAAATTGTAGACCTGCACCAGGCTGGGAAGACTGAATCTGCAATAGGCAAGCAGCTTGGTGTGAAGAAATCAACTGTGGGAGCAATTATTAGAAAATGGAAGACATACAAGACCACTGATAATCTCCCTCAATCTGGGGCTCCACGCAAGATCTCACACCGTGGTGTCAAAATGATCACAAGAGCATTGAGCAAAAATCCCAGAATCACGCGGGGGGGACCTAGTGAATTACAGGCAGAGAGCTGGGACCAAAGTAACAAAGGCTACTATCAGTAACACACTACACCGCCAGGGACTCAAATTATGCAATTCCAGATGCGTCCCCCTGCTTAAGCCAGTACATGTCAAGGCCCGCCTTTAGTTTGCTAGAGAGCATTTGGATGATCCAGAAGAGGATTGGGAGAATGTCATATGGTCAGATGAAACCAAAGTAAAACTTTTTGGTTAAAACTCAACTTGTCATGTTTGGAGGAGAAAGAATGCTGAGTAGCATCCGATGAACACCATACCTACTGTGAAGAATGGGGGTGGAAACATCATGCTTTGGGGCTGTTTTTCTGCTAAAGGACCAGGACAACTGATCCGTGTAAAGGAAAGAATGAATGGGGCCATGTATCGTGAGATTTTGAGTGAAAACCTCCTTCCATCAGCAAGAGCATTGAAGATGAAACGTGGCTGAGTCTTTCAGCATGACAATGATCCCAAACACAAAGAAGTGACTTCGTAAGAAGCATTTCAAGGTCCTGGAGTGGCCTAGCCAGTCTCCAGACCTCAGCCCCATAGAAAACCTTTGGAGGGAGTTGAAAGTCCATGTTGCCCAGCGACAGCCCCAAAACATCACTGCTCTAGAGGAGATCTGCATGAAGGAATGAACCAAAATACCAGCAACAGTGTGTGAAAACCTTGTGAAGACTTACACAAAACGTTTGACCTCTGTCATTGCCAACAAAGGGGATATAACAAAGTATTGAGATAAACTTTTGTTATTGACCAGATACTTATTTTCCACCATAATTTGCAAATTAAAAAAATCAGACAATGTGATTTTATGGATTTTTTTCTCATTATGTCTCATAGTTGAGGTTATAAACTGTGATTAAAATTACAGCCTCTCTCATCTTTTTAAGTGGGAGAACCTGCACAATTGGTGGCTGACTAAATACTTTTTTGCCCCACTGTACAAGGCAGGAGGGATCCATGCTTTAGGTTTTTTACACCAAATTCTGAACCTGCCATCTGATGTCACAGCTGAAATGGAGACTCGTCAGACAGACAAGTTGTTCCATCTTCTATTGTCCAGTTTTGGTGCCTGTGTGAATTGTAGCCTTAGTCGACAGGAGTAGCCCCTGGTGTGGTCCTCTACTGTTGTAGCCCATCTGCTTTAAGGTTGGACATGTTGAGCGGTGAGAGATGGTATTCTGCATATCTTGGTTGTAACCAGTGGTTATTTAAGGTACTGTTGCCTTTTTGTAATCTCGAACCAGTCTGCCAATTCTCCTCTGACATCGACAAGGCATTTTCCTCCACACAACTGCCACTAACTTGATATTTTCTCCTTTTTCGGGCCATTCTCTGTAAACCCTAGAGATTGTTGTGGGTAAGAAACCCAGTAGATCAACAGTTTGTGAAATACTCAGACCGGCCAGTCTGGCCCCAACAACCATGTCATGTTCAATGTCACTTAAATCCCCTTTCTTCTCCTTTCGGATGCTCGGTTTGACCTTCAGCAAGTTGTCTTGACCACGTCTTCATGCCTTAAAGCATTGAGTTGCTGTCATGTGATTGGCTGATTAGCCATTTGTGATACCAAGCAATTGAACAGCTGTACCTAATAAAATGTCCAGTGAGCGTATGAGGAAATAGAGGGACAGAAGAGGAGTGAAGGCCCTTCTGAGTAAGAGCATTAGAACAGACAAGTGTCTGGCAGCGGTGCACAGGCATAATCCAGGTTTTCTGAACTTACAACCCAAAGGTGGAGGAAATGAAAGGGGGGGTGAGCAGAACGGACAAAGTGCACGCTTATCTGCAATATTTGCACCTTTCTCCTTGTAACATTTTACGATGTGTCTATTTAGGAAGATAAATAAATGGTAAATCTTGTTTTTTATAAGTCGTAATAATCGTCCTGGTTATGAAAAGGCAAGTGTGAAAACACGTATCATCATCATGGAATTTAACACCGAGGCTGGCGCTCACCCAGGGATGCTGTACTGTAATGCTTCCCAACCAGTGTGGCTCCAGCAGTTGCAAAACTACAACTCCCAACATGCCCGGACAGCCAAAGGCTGTCCGGGCATGCTGGGACTGTAGTTTTGCAACAGCTGGAGAGACACTGATTGAGAAACACTGTCCTATAGCATGCACGCAGCATAAAACAGCTGATCTTTGCTATGAACCCATAGACCAGTCAGTATTTCCCAAGCAGTGTGCCTCCAGCACTACAACTCCCAGAATGCCCGGTCCGACAAAGGCTGGAGAATGTTGATTGAGAAGCTATGTTTCCTAATGAACCCAATGAGAACAAAGAATGGAAAACCACCAGCTGGGCTTTGTGCTTATACCCCGTCGTAGGGACGGTCTAATAACTAGAATTGTTATTTAAAGAGTACCTCTCATAATCTTGTTAATTGTTATAATCCCCCCTGATCACCGCCCCCATCATGATAAACCACCCCCTGCCTTTATTTTTTTTTAATTATTTTTTTGTTTTCTACCTTGATATTGCTCTGTATTTTCTGCTCAGTCTCAGTCAGATTCACAGACTGGGAAGGGGCGTTCCCCAGCAGGCGTGACATCATCTGAAGCCATACAGTGGAGAACTTCCTCCCTCACTCTGCTACACACAGCCCAGAGCAGTTCAGTGTGAGGCTACACAGACACCCTCAGCACTCCAGACTGCATTTCCTGATTTTTGACTTCTGTGAGGCCAGCAGGAGTCCAAAGTCTGTGCAAGAGATGGGGGAAATGTGCTCTGGACAAGTAGGGAGACGCCTAGTGGCACCTTTTTCTTAAACACAAATAAAACATAGAAAACGTCTTTTTTTTTATTTTATTTTTTTATTTTATTTATTTTATTTAATTTATTTATTTATTTTTATTTACCATAAGGAGTGCAATAGAATTTTTTTTTTTTTAATGACAGTGCCCAATTAAGGGTATGTTCACACTGGAATTGCGCGTCGGAAATTTGCGTTGTGAACATTTCTATTTGTGTGATTGGGTCTCCGCAGACCCGCTCACACTGCGGAATTTCAGCGCTTGAGTATTCCGCCACTAAAATTGATCTGCGCAAATAATGAACTTGTTCTTTCTTTGCGCTAAAGTCCGGTGACAATGCAGGAACGCGCAATCCTACCGCCAAAGTATTTCAGCGGCGGCCGTCAGATGGAATCTCCACTCGCGGAATTCTGAGTGTGGAGATTCCACTCACATACCCTAGGTCACTGACGATGTATCTGATCAGATGGCAGCGTGTACACACAGCATGATAAGGAGGGAGATCACAAACAATCAGCGGAAGATCCAAGGAACCATAAAGGCCTCGCTTTAGCTTTCTTGTTTGGCACGCCACCCTGACCTTACCACAATCCTGCCTATCGTACAATTTATACGTTATAGATTAGCCTATTTGAATTACTTTTCTTATATACTTTGTAACTTGTGTTAAATGAACCCCTAAAAGTTTGGCCACCAGGGGTCATCCTTTAGGTCCTGCCTGCAGTCCTGCTACAGAATGTCTCTGACCTGACAAAGACAAAAGTCAGGAAAAGCAAGTGGGACCTCAGCTCAGCACAGTGTATAGAGCAGAATATTTCAGCTCCCTTTCCATTTGAGCTGAGCCAGACTAAAGTCATGATGCCTTCAGTGCATAGTGCTGAATGCAGTGCTTAATATTGTGCTGAATATTTCAGCTCCCTTTGCAAGCTGCTGGGCAGAGCTGAGCACACTGTAGAGTTCAGTGCCGAGAGCTAAAGAGAGAGAGTGGGGGGGGGGGGGTGCAGCCTCAGACAATCACAGCCCATATTACACTGAACTGATCTGTGTGTAGAAGAGTGATGGAGGAAGTTCTTCTCAGCAGGGCTTCAGATGATGTCACGCCTGCTGGGGAACGCCCCTTCCCAGGAGCTGACCGAGACTGAGTTGAAGATACAGAACAATTTCAAAAAGGTAAAAAATTAAATTAAAAAATAAAAGGCAGGGGGTGGTTTATAGTGATAGGGGAAGTGAACTTGGAGGATAAAAAAAAATGTATCAAGATCACGACAGGTACTCTAACTTTTTGTTAGGGCTCATTTCTTTTTGCCATGATCTGTAGTTTCTATGGAAACTAATTTGGCTTCGATCAGTTATTTAGTAATTTTTTTAATGGTATTTGACGTGACCAAAAAAGGCAAATCTGGAATTTTTTTTTTTTTTCTTTCTTTGTGGTTTATATTTTATTTTAATAGATCAGACAATTCCACATGCGGTGAGACCAAATGTGTTTATTTTGGTTAGTTTATTACATTATATTATTTGAAAAATGGGGAAATGGAGTGATTTAAAATTATTTTAGGAGTGGTGTATTTAAAATGGAAAAAAATTTAAAATTTTTTTTTCCCGTACGCGCTCCTTATTGATAGCTGGGGTCCAATTCCAGAGTTCACGGGGGTCCCAGCCCCCACAATCAGCTACTTGTCCTATATCCTGTGGATAGGGGATAAGTTTGTTTTTGCTTGACAACCCCTTTAATAACAATCGATGGAGGACATACGTCCTGCATTGATTCATACAGCAACCGGATGCTGGTTATTTGTGGCCACACCAGCTATAGAAATCAACTGGGTGGGGGCTACCAAGTATGAAGCAGGCTTGAGTACTGAGCCCGCTCTATACACCCTTAATGGTACCATGACAGATCAGATCAGTCATGGGTCATGAAGTGGTTAAAGGAAGTCTGTCAGCTGAACACAGAGGTCAGGGTAGGAACCATGCTTGATGTCTCAGTAGCGCAACCAGTAAAACCAAAAAATTTTTTTTTAGTTTCCCAGCACCTAATAAAAGAGCTACCCCAGTGTTTCCTGACCAGGGTGCCTCCAGCTGTTGCAAAACTACAACTTCCAGCATGCCCGGACAGCCGTTGGCTGTCCGGGCATGCTGGAAGTTGTAGTTTAGCAACGGCTGGAGGCACCCTGGTTAGGAAACACTGGCCTAGGCACTTACCATGGTGGTGGCCAGGAGTAAAGTGCCAGCATTTACACATCACCCCCCACAAGGAAGTGGGGCAACAGACTCACCTATAAGCAGAGACTCTCCAGAATGGGATTCCATGATGGGCTTAGACAGCGGTGGTTTTGATCTATTTATAAAAAAAATAAAAATAAAAAACACAGGAAGTTAATTTTTAAACCTAACAAAAAGGAGCAATTCACCAGTTTTACAACTTTGATATAGACTTTAAAATATGTTCAGCATTATTACTGAGTAAAAGGAAACAAGCGGTGCCAGAAAATGTAGTTATGTAACGGCAAGAAAAAAAAAAAAACTAGGACAAATCAGTGGAAGAACCATCCTGAAAGTGTCAGAACTCTCGTCTTCTTTATCAGAACTGATCCTGATGAACCACAGCAGCAAATATACCTTGGGGGGGTCACTGAACCAAAAAAGGAAAAACATAAGAGACCCATATATACATTTACTGGTCACTTTATTAGGTACACCTTCCTAGTCCCAGGCCGGACCCCCTTTTGCCTTCATTCTTGGTGGTATACTTTCTACAAAGTGCAGTTCCTCCATATGGACGTGATGACATCACACAGTTCCCCCATATAGACATGACGACATCACACAGTTCCCCCATATGGACATGACGACATCACACAGTTCCTCCATATGGACATGATGACATCACACAGTTCCCCCATATGGACATGATGACATCACACAGTCCCTCCATATGGACATGATGACATCACACAGTTCCTCCATATGGACATGATGACATCACACAGTTCCTCCATATGGACATGATGACATCACACAGTTCCTCCATATGGACATGATGACATCACACAGTTCTCCATATGGACATGATGACGTCACACAGTTCCTCCATATGGACATGATGACATCACACAATCCCCCATATGGACATGATGACATCACACAGTCCCTCCATATGGACATGATATCTACCTAGTCCAGCACGATCTGATTTACAAGGTGGTCCATTCCATGCAGTCGTCATGAATCTCTCCCTAAGGCCATCAGATGTGGATATTGTTCTCTATACAGGAAATTAAAGAGACGCACATGGACTGACTTACTTTATGTTATATAGTTTTCTGGCAACTATTGCAGGGAAGTCGACTTCAAAATACTTCTTTGGGAGAAGATTTTCATCCTACAAAATAAATAAATATATATAAAATAATAAACTGTTAAGTTTAAAAAATATTTGTCCCAGGCCTTGGGTCTTACGTTGGTCATTCATTTCAAATAGCAATTGGCCAAATGTTGATCCAGCTGACAGCCATCTCTACTGATCCCCTCATACACAGACATGCCTGTGTGTGAGAATGTGTGCGTGTATACGTGTAGTCGAGCTGTGGATGAAGCAGAGCTTCGTTTCTACATGTAGTAAAGCTGTGTGTGCGCGTGCATATACGGTATATTTTTATTTTATTTTAGACATTGTGTACAATCTCTCTCATTGACTTTAATGCACTATAGTAAATTTCCTTTACTGATTTTTTATTTATTTAGTTTATTTTTATTTTATTCTTTTTATATATGAAAAATAAAAAGAAATAATCAGTAAAAAGAAATCATCAAATTTACTATAGTGCATTGAAGTCAATGGGAGAGATTTATTGCTCCATCTTAAAGTAAGAGTTTCTTTGCTGGTTTTAGCAACCTATTATTTCTCATGTTCTTGATCTGTGGTTGCTATTAGAGATGAGCGAACTTACAGTAAACTCGATTCGTCACAAACTTCTCGGCTTGGCAGTTGATGACTTTTCCTGCATAAATTAGTTCAGCTTTCAGGTGCTCCGGTGGGCTGGAAAAGATGGATACAGTCCTAGGAGACTCTTTCCTAGGACTGTATCCACCTTTTCCAGCCCACCGGAGCACCTGAAAGCTGAACTAATTTATGCAGGATAAGTCATCAACTGCCGAGCCGAGAAGTTCGTGACGAATCGAATTTACTGTAAGTTTGCTCATCTCTAGTTGCTATGGACAAAAAAAGAGAATTTTACTATTAGAAAGCATGACAAACAAAATGCGCAGTAAATTTTCACAGCAAATCCGCAGGGTAAAATCCATGGCAGACTTATAGATTTGAATGTGGCCAAAATCGTAAAAACAAGGCACAAAAAGAATAGTGTAGTGCAGGGCGGGCATCAAAGAGCAATATGGGGGAATACCATGGTGGAAGAAACATTACAGTGTACCTGAGACACCCAATGATCTTAAAGGGGTATTCCAGGAAAAAACTGTTTTTTTTATATATCAACTGGTTCCAGAAAGTTAAACAGATTTGTAAATTACTTCTATTAAAAAATCTTAATCCTTTCAGTACTTATGAGCTTCTGAAGTTAAGGTTGTTCTTTTCTGTCTAAGTGCTCTCTGATGACACATGTCTCGGGAACCGCCCAGTTTAGAAGAGGTTTGCTATGGGAATTTACTTCTAAACTGGGCGTTTCCCGAGACACGTGTCATCAGAGAGCACTTAGACAGAAAAGAACAACCTAAACTTCAGAAGCTCATAAGTACTGAAAGGATTAAGATTTTTTAATAGAAGTAATTTACAATCTGCTTAACTTTCTGGAGCCAGTTGATATATATAAAAATAAAAATAAAAAATAAAAAGTTTTTTCCTGGATAACCCCTTTAAGAAAGAGCGAGGGAGAAGAGCACGGCTAAGCGCTTCTCTCCCCGGATACGAATTCTATAGAAAGTTTGTGGAGGCCTTTTCCTGTAGTGAAGAAAGATGTGTTTCCTAACCAAAGTGCCTCCAGCTGTTGCAAAATTACAACTCCCAGCATGTCTGGGCATGCTGGGAGTTGTAGTTTTGCAACAGCTGGAGGCACCCTGGTTGGAAAAAACACTGCATCAAACACTGGCATCAGTATATATCCACGGATCAACATTCTGCGCCTATACATCTAATATCCATAACCTGAAACCTCATAAAAGCTGATCAGGTTAGTCTGACAGGACCGATCCCTCATAGACCCATGCGGATATGGAGTCAGATAGTTATTTTCCAAAATAGCATCTCATAGAAAACCCTCAAACAAATTATACACAATGGAGGTTGAGGATGTGCACTTTGAATCACGGAATCCCCTTGAGGACTAAGTAGTTCCCTAACTACAGCAGAGTTTGGCGCCATCTAGAGCTGAAAAGTATAAAATATTATAGAACCGTATAAACAGCAATTCCCTAATTTCATGTTATGTTACAGCTTTTTCACCCCCATTAAACCCAATTTACAGTACTGGGTTATAGTGCAGGAAAATAGCTGTAAAATGAAGAGTAACTTTCGTTTTTAGGTTATGTACTTCCTGACTTTTGGCTGCTCCAATCACACTGTTCCAGCGTGCCAAGGAGGCGGGGAGCCGGCTTGCCCAGCTCTCCGCCTTATCAATATTGTGTCCCCAGACTGCTATGCCTCACTACACCTGGCTCTCACGTCACGGAAGGAGGTGGGCCAGGAGCGGAATATTAATGAGACAGTGGAGCTTGGTGAGCCGGCTCCCCGCCTCTGGGGCGCAATGGCAATGCAACTGGAACAGCCAAAAAATCAGGAAGTACATAATCTAAAAACCCTTTATTTTACAGCTATTCACCATCTCTATAACCCAGTATATTGGGTTTAGTACAGGTGAAACAGCTGTCAGATTCTCTTTAAGAGTGTTCCATAAATTTGTATGCCCTTGCTGATGGAAGGAGGTTTTCACTCAAAATCTCACAATACATGGCCCCATTCATTCTTTCCTTTACACGGATCAGTCGTCCTGGTCCCTTGGCAGAAAAACAGCCCCAAATCCTGATGTTTCCACCCCCATACTTCACAGTAGGTATGGTGTTCTTTGGATGCATCTCTGCATTCTTTCTCCTCCAAACACGACGAGTTGAGTTTTTACCAAAAAGCTCTACTTTGGTTTCATCTGACCAAATTACATTCTCCCAATCCTCTTCTGGAACATCCAAATGCTCTCTAGCAAACTTCAGACGGGCCCGGACTTGTACTGGCTTAAAGGGGTACTCCGGTGAAAAACTTTTTTTCTTTTAAATCAACTGGTGGCAGAAAGTTTAAACACATTTGTAAATTACTTCTATTAATAAATCTTAATTCCTCCAGTACTTATTAGCTGCTGAATGCTACAGAGGAAATTCCCTTCTTTTTGGAACACTGATGACATCACAAGCACAGTGCTCTCTGCTGACATCTCTGTCCATTTTAGCAACCATGCATAGCAGATGTATGCTAAGGGCAGCATGGTGGCTCAGTGGTTAGCACTGCTGCATTGCAGTGCTGGGGATTTGGGTTCAAATCCCACTAAGGACAACAATAAATAAAGCGTTATAATTATTATAATAATGTCAGCAGAGAACTGTGCTCGTGATGTCATCAGAGAGCATTCCAAAAAGAAAAGAATTTCCTCTGTAGTATTCAGCAGCTAATAAGTACAGGAAGGATTAAGATTTTTTAATAGAAGTAATTTACAAATCTGTTTTACTTTCTGCCGCCAGTTGATTTAAAAGAAAAAAAGCTTTCACCGGAGTACCCCTTTAAGCAGGGGGACACATCTGACACTGCATGATTTGAATCCCTGGCACTGTAGTGTGTTACTGATTGTAGCCTTTGTTACTTTGGTCCCAGCTCTCTGCAGGTCATTCACTAGGTCCCCCTGTGTGGTTCCGGGATTTTTGTTCACCGTTGTTGTGATCATTTTGACACCACAGAGAGATCTTGTGTGGAGCCCCAGATCGAGGGAGATTATCAGTGGTCTTGTATGTCTTCCATTTTCTAATAATTGCTCCCACAGTTGATTTCTTCACACCAAGCTACTTGCCTATTGCAGATTCAGTCTTCCCAGCCTGGTGCAGGTCTACAATTTTGTTTCTGGTGTCCTTCGACTGCTCTTTGGTCTTGGCCATAGTGGAGTTTGGAGTGTGACTGTTTGAGGCTGTGGACAGGTGTCTTTTTATACTGATAACTCTTAAAGAAGAAGTTACAAGTCTGTGAGAGCCAGAAATCTTGCTTGTAGGTGACAAAATACTTATTTTCCATCATAATTTGCAAATAAATTCTTTAAAAAAATCAGACAATGTGATTTTATGGATTATTTTTTTCTCATTCTGT
Source organism: Hyla sarda (assembly GCF_029499605.1). Taxonomy (NCBI): domain Eukaryota; kingdom Metazoa; phylum Chordata; class Amphibia; order Anura; family Hylidae; genus Hyla; species Hyla sarda. The sequence continues at coordinate 209,333,854 of NC_079196.1, forward strand.
CTCTCATAGTTGAGGTTATAACCTATGATGAAAATTACAGCCTCTCATCTTTTTAAGTGGAAGAACTTGTACAATTGGTGGCTGATTAAATACTTTTTGCCCCACTGTACCAGGCCACCGGTAGCTGTGTGTAATTTACTAAAGATTTAAGGAGGAATTCACTGACTGCTGCAGAGGGATGATCAACAGGTACTGGGTTCTCCTTCAGTAATGTGTAATATTATTAGGAGTCTAACTTTCTTGTCATTGGAAATATAATGAACAGCAATTATCTTTACTGTGAGTCTCTATCTACAGCAAAACTTCACAGCAGACCTGGGCAGCCACTTGCTGAGTGCATGCTAGGCAATGTAGCTTTCCAACACATTGAGAACCAAAAGTTTGAGAGCACTGGTGTGGAGCGATACGCACATTGGGGGATATTTATCAAAGCTGTCTATTAGGGATCGACCGATTATCGGTATGGCCAATATTATCGGCCGATAATCACGATTTTGGGAATTATCGATATCGGCAATTACCTTGCCGATAAGCCAATAATGCCCCCCCCCCCGCAGCACCGCACCGCCCCGGCCCCATTGCCTCCCCGATCCCCGGTTTTGTAATTACCTGTTCCCGGAGACCACGCTACTTCTTGCTCCTGCTGCGTCCTGCGTTACGCTGTGCGCAATGACGAGTGACGTGCGCGATGTGACATCACCGTCAGTGCGCACAGTGACATCTCAGGAGGACACCACCAGAGCCAGATGTAGAGTGGACCCCGGGAACAGGTAATTATAAAACCGGGGATGGGGGAGGCCGATGCGGTGCGGCGGGTCGGTAGCGGGTGCGGCGGCTGGGGGGAGCGGTGGCGGCGATAGGTCTCAGGACCCCCGGACAGGCAGGGGGAAAGAAGCGGGTGGTGGCGGCCTATGGCACCGCAAAAGCCACTGCAGTGCATTGATTTAACCCCTTAATGACCGGGGGGTTTTCCGTTTTTGCATTTTCGTTTTTTGCTCCTTGCCTTTAAAAAATCATAACTCTTTCGAATTTGCACCAAAAAATCCATATGATGGCTTATTTTTTGCGCCACCAATTCTACTTTGTAATGACGTCAGTCATTTTGCCCAAAAATCTACGGTGAAGCGGGAAAAAAAATCATTGTGCGACAAAATTGAAAAAAAAACCGCTGTTTTGTAACTTTTGGGGGCTTCCGTTTCTACGTAGTACATTTTTCGGTAAAAATTACACCTTATCTTTATTCTGTAGGTCCATACGATTAAAATGATACCCTACTTATATAGGTTTGATTTTGTCGGACTTCTGGAAAAAATCATAACTACATTCAGGAAAATTTATACGTTTAAAATTGTCATCTTCTGACCCCTATAACTTTTTCATTTTTTCGTGTATGGGGCGGTATGAGGGCTCATTTTTTGCGCCGTGATCTGAAGTTTTTAACGGTACCATTTTTGCATTGATAGGACTTATTTAAATTATATAAAAAGTGACCAAAAATGCACTATTTTGGACTTTGGAATTTTTTTGCGCGCACGCCATTGACCGAGCGGTTTAATTAATGATATATTTTTATAATACCATATATGTTTCATTTTTATTTTTATTTACACTGTTTTTTTTTTTTTTATTGGAAAAGGGGGGTGATTCAAACTTTTAATAGGGGAGGAGTTAAATGATCTTTATTCACTTTTTTTTTTGCAGTGTTATAGGTCCCATAGGGACCTATAACTGCACACACTGATCTTCTATGTTGATCACTGGTTTCTCATAAGAAACCAGTGATCAACGATTCTGCCGCATGACTGCTCATGCCTGGATCTCAGGCACGGAGCAGTCATTCGGCGATCGGACAGCGAGGAGGCAGGAAGGGGCCCCTCCCGCTGTCCGGGATGCCGCGATTAGCCGCGGCTATCCCGAACAGCCCGACTGAGCTAGCCGGGAACTTTCACTTTCACTTTTAGCCGCGCGGCTTAGCTCTGAGCGCGCGGCTAAAGGGTTAATAGCGACCGGCGCCGCGATCGGCGCTGCATGCTATTAGAGGCGGGTCCCGGCTTCACTATGACGCCGGGCCCGCCGTGATATGACGCGGGGTTACTGTGTAACCCCGCGTTATATCAGAAGAGCAGGACCAAGGACGTACCGGTACGTCCTTGGTCCTTAAGGGGTTAAAGCGCCCGTTTTAAATCAATGATCTGCAGCGGTGTCGGGGGGGGGATAAATAGCCGATATGTGAATATCGGTATAAGTTATCGGCTATCGGCCCTAACCTCCACAGATTATCGGTATCGGCCCTAAAAAACAGATATCGGTCGATCCCTACTGTCTATGTCCCGCATCAATATAGACCAAACTACAAAGGGTTAGGCCGGTCTATTGTGCGCCTAATTTATCAAAAGTCGCACGGCTATTGATAAATTCTGCACACAGACTTTGTGATCTATGCTTTAAACTGTATTTAAAGGGGTACTCCCGTGGAAATTATTATTATTATTATTATTTTTTTTTTTAAATCATCTGGTGCAAGAAAGTTAAACAGATTTGTAAATCACTTCTATTAAAAAATCTTAATCCTTCCACTACTTTAGGAGCTGTATACTACAGAGAAATCCAAAAAAGAAATGCATTTCCTCTGATGTCATGACCACAGTGCTCTCTGCTGACCTCTGCTGTCCATTTTAGGAACTGTCCAGAACAGGAGAAAATCACCATAGCAAACGTATGCTGCTCTGGACAGTTCCTAAAACGGACAGCAGAGGTCAGGACATCACAGGAAATGCATTTCTTTTTTGATTCCTCTTTAGTATACAGCCCCTAAAAAGTACTGGAAGGATTAAGATTTTTTTAATAGAAGTGATTTACAAATCTGTTTAACTTTCTGGCACCAGTTGATTTAAAAAAATAAATAAATAAAAAAAAAGTTTTCCATGGGAGTACCCCTTTAAACCTGCTCCAGCACTGACTGACATTTCGGCGTACTTTCAGACAATGCGACTTGTCGCTGAAAAGTCGCTCTTGATAAATTCAGCACCAAGGCATTTTTTCGTCTAAAATATAGACTAGAATGCATCATGTTCTAAAAATCCTCTAGAGCAAAAGTCGCAAAAAAGTCGCACATATTTAGACTGCGCCTTTCTGTGCGACAAATTTAGACAGGAAAAAAACAGTCTAAATCCTTTGATAAATATCCGCCATTATTTTTTCTTTATGAAAAAAACAAAAATAAAAAAATAAAAATAAACGAATTACTCATCTGCTGCCTATTGCTGGAAACAGTCAGCAAGGATGTTGTCAGACAGGCCACAAAGGGCTTAGCTTGGCTCCAATAATACACAGCCATAGTATCTCCTAGGCAAGTCTAGGACACAAATCATGAACGTGAGCCATCAGACCCTGAACCAGAAGTTATGGGATCTCGCAGGTTGTACTCTAATGGGGGAGATTTATCAAAACCCGTCCAGAGGAAAAGTTGCTGAGTTGCCCATAGCAGCCAATCAGATCGCTTCTTTCATTTTTGAAAAGGCCTCTGCAAAATGAAAGAAGCGATCTGATTGGTTGCTATGGGCAACTCAGCAAATTTTCCTCTGGACGGGTTTTAATAAATCATGTCCTTTGGCTGTAAGGGCATGATGGCAGCTGAGAGCCAAAGGTTGGGGGACACCATCCTAGGTCATACCTTTAATCTCCAGAAGGTTGTGTCCAGACCGGCCCCGAGATTGATTATCTGACATTGGCACTCTGTCTTCTTGAGGAAAGCATTGAGCAGGTGATTGACCCCTTGTACCCGGGCATAGTAACCTGATAATGATAGAGGGAAAAATTACTTTGTACAGATGTGTAAAGAGTAGAGCAGAACATGTAACAGTGGCTATACACCAGTGGTCTTCAACCTGCGGAACTCCAGATGTTGCAAAACTACAACTCCCAGCATGCCCGGACAGCCGTTGGCTGTCCGGGCATGCTGGGAGTTGTAGTTTTGCAACATCTGGAGGTCCACAGGTTGAAGACCACTGCTATACTCCTTCAATGACCACTCAAAAGTTAAAGGGGTATTTCCGGAAACTTAAACAGATTTGTAAATTACTTCTATTAAAAAAAATCTTAATCCTTCCAATAGTTATTAGCTTCTGAAGTTTTCTGTCTAACTGCTCAATGATGATGTCACGTCCCGGGAGCTGTGCATGATGGGAGAATATCCCCATAGGAGCTGGACAGCTCCCGGGACACGAGTCATCAGAAAGCAGTTAGACAGAAAACAGCAACTCAACTTTAGAAGCTAATAACTATTGGAAGGATTAAGATTGTTTAATAGAAGTAATTTACTAATCTGTTTAACTTTCCGGAGCCAGTTGATATATAAAAAAAAAAAGTTTTTGCCTGGAATACCCCTTTAACCCCTTCCCGACCTATGACATACCTGTACGTCATGGGTGGCAAGGTGTTCCCGACCCATGACATACAGGTACGTCATGAACATTTTTGCCGCTACTCGCGGCATCCCGCAGCGCCCGGAAAGATGGTGGCTATCACTGATAGCCAGCCATCTTACCATGCAACCACGGGGGGTTTCATCCCCCACCCCCCCCAGCGATCGCTGCTATCAGCTGGTCAAATCTGACTAGTTGATAGCAGCGCGGTGTGTGAGTCCCGATCACGGGGATCGGGACACACACCGCTCTGCTAAGTGTCCCTGACCCGTCCCCCGGCGTCACTTACCCGTCCGAGCGGTGTCCCGAGCGGTCCCGGCGTCCTACATGCGGTCCCGGCGGCGCTGCGTCCCGGAGGTGAGTTTCGGGCAGCAGTGCGGCATCTTCATTGGCAGCTTCAAAACTGCAACTCCCAGCATGCCCAGACAGCCTTTGGCTTTCTGGGCATGCTGAGAGTTGTAGTTTTGCAACATCTGGAGGTCCTCAGTTTGGAGACCACTGTATAATGGTCTAAAAATCTGTGCTCTTCCAGATGTTGCAAAACTACAACTCCCAGCATGCTCAGTCTGTCCAGGCATGCTGGGAGTTGTAGTTCTCTAACATCTGGAAGAGCACAGATTGGAGACCATTATACAGTGGTCTCCAAACTGTGGACCTCCAGATGTTGCAAAACTACAACTCCCAGCATGCCCAGACTGCCCAAGCATGCTGGAAGTTGTAGTTCGGCAACATCTGATCCTTCAGATATTGCCGAACTACAACTTCCAGCATGCCTGGGCAGTCTGGGCATGCTGGGAGTTGTAGTTTTGCAACAACTGGAGGCACACTAGTTGGGAAACATTGTCCGTTTCCTAACTCAGTGCCTCCAGCTGTTGCAATTGTTGTAAAACTATAACTCCCAGCATGCACTGACAGACCATGCATGCTGGGAGTTGTAGTTTTGCAACAGCTGGAGGCACACTGGTTTGGAAACACTAAGTTTGGTTGCAAAACACTTGAAAGTTTATTACTTAACTTAGTGTTTCCAAACCAGTGTGCCTCCAGCTGTTGCAAAACTACAACTCCCAGCATGCACGGACAGCCAAAGGGCATGCTCGGAGTTTGCAACAGCTGGATGTTTGCCCCCTCCCCCCAATGTGAATGTACAGGGTACACTCACATGGGCGGAGGTTTACAGTGAGTGCTGCAAGTTTAAGATGGCGCAAATTTTGCGCTGCAGCTCAAACTCCCAGCGGCAAACTTGCTGTGAACCTCTGCCCATGTGACTGTACCCTAAAAACACGACACTACCCTAAAATAAAAAGTAAAAAACACTACATATACACATACCCCTACACAGCCCCCCCCTCCCCCCAAAAAAATTAAAAACGTCTGGTACGCTACTGTTTCCAAAACGGAGCCTCCAGCTGTTGCAAAATAATAACTCCCAGTATTGCCGGACAGCCATTGACTGTCCAGGCATGCTGGGAGTTTTGCAATAGCTGGAGGCACCCTGTTTGGGAATCATTGGCGTAGAATACCCCTATGCAAATCCCTAATTCAGGCCTCAAATGCGCATGGCGCTCTCTCACTTTGGAGCCCTGTCGTATTTCAGGGCAACAGTTTTGGGACACATATGGGGTATCTCCGTACTCGGGAGAAATTGCCTTACAAATTTTGGGGGGCTTTTTCTTTAACCCCTTATGAAAAGGTGAAGTTGGGGTCTACACCAGCATGTTAGTGTAAAAAAATAAATTTTTTACACTGACATGCTGGTGTTGCCCTATACTTTTCATTTTCACAAGAGGTAAAATGGAAAAAAGACCCTCTAAATTTGTAACGCAATTTCTCCCGAGTACGGAGATACCCCATATGTGGGCGCAAAGTGCTCTGGGGGCGCACAACAAGGCCCAGAAGGGAGAGTGCGCCATGTACATTTGAGGCGATTTGCACAGGGGTGGCTGATTATTACAGCAGTTCTGACAAACGCAAAACAATAAATATCCATATGTGACCCCATTTTGGAAACTACACCCTCACGGAATTTAATAAGGGGTGCAGTGAGAATTTACACCCCACTGGTGTATGACAGATTTTTGGAACAGTGGTCTGTGAAAATGAAAAATACAATTTTTCATTTGCACAGTCCACCGTTTCAAATATCTGTCAAACGCCAGTGGGGTGTAAATGCTCACTGCACCCCTTATTAAATTCCGTGAGGGTGTAGTTTCCAAAATGGGGTCACATGTGGGGGGGGGGGTCCACTGTTCTGGCACCATAGGGGGCTTCCTAAATGGGACATGCCCCCCAAAAACCCTTTCAGAAAAACTCACTCTCCAAAATCCCATTGTTGCTCCTTCCCTTCTGAGCCCTCTACTGCGCCCGCCGAACACTTTACATACGCATATGAGGTATTTCCTTACTCGAGAGAAATTGGGTTACAAATTTTAGGGTGATTTCTCTCCTATTACCCCTTGTAAAAATTAAAAAATTGGGTCTACAAGAAAATGCGAGTGTAAAAAATGAAGATTTTTTCACTTTGCTGCTATTCCTGTGAAACACCTAAATGGTTAAAACACTTACTGAATGTCATTTTGAATACTTTTGGGGGTGCAGTCTTTATAATGGGGTCATTTATGGGGTATTTCTAATATGAAGACCCTTAAAATCCACTTCCAACCTGAACTGGGCCCTGAAAAATTACGATTTTGAAAATCTTGAGAAAAATTGGAAAATTGCTGCAGAACTTTGAAGCCCTCTGGTGTCTTCCAAAAGTAAAAACTTGTCAATTTTTTTATGCAAACACAAAGTAGACATATTGTATATGTGAATCAATATGTAATTTATTTGGAATATCCATTTTCCTTTCAAGCAGAGACTTTCAAAGTTAGAAAAATGCTAAATTTTCAAAATTTCCATGACATTTTTAGATTTTTTACCAAGAAAGGATACAAATATCAGTGAAATTTTACCAATAACATAAAGTAGAATATGTCACGAAAAAACAATCTCGGAATCAGAATGATAAGTAAAAGCATCCCAGAGTTATTAATGTTTAAAGTGACAGTGGTCTGATTTTCAAAAAATGCCCAGGTCCTGAAGGTGAAAATGGGCTGGGTCATGAAGGGGTTAAGGTCGGTTGAGGTCTCTGACCTCAACCGACCTTAACTTTTGAGTGGTCATTGAAGGAGTATATATTCAATCTTTAGTTATAGGCGGGAGCATGCAGCCGCTGAATGCAGAAAAAGGGCTCCATAGACTATTATAGTCTCCTGTAATGAGTCAGACTGAATGCTGAGCTGGGAGGGTCCTGCCATGTGCTTTTCCTGGTTATATCCAACCATCAGAGATGGTCTGAGGACTGTGACCCTGATCGACCTTAACGTGTTAGTGTCATATAAAAACAACTTTTGGCATGTTGCTCAGAAATGTCAAAAGTTGCAAATGCCCCGGTCTTATTCATAAGACCCTCTGCGATCACAAGTTATAAGCCAATAAAGTGCGCAGAAGCCCTTTCCACTCCCTGGCCAGTTGGCAGACACAACCTTTTTACTGCAAAGACTCATGCAGAGAAAAGGTCAGATGTGAGTGACAGCCGGGAAGAGAGGCCTGCACTGTTGTGAATTTCTTCCAGCTGTAACTTGCAATCGCAGAAAGACCCGATGTGAGCTCAACTTTTATCATGTCTGGGCAACATGTGAAAAGTGGCTTTAAAAGGGGTAGTCCGGCAAAAAAAAAAATAAAATTATCCCATCCACAGATGGCAGAGTACACTACTTGGTTTCCTCCTGCGCTTCCAAAGAAATGAACCCCTTGCCACAAATGGACATTCATTAAAAGGGTTGTCCAGGAAAAACATTTTTTTATATATATCAACTGGCTCCAGAAAGTTATACAGATTTGTAAATTACTTCTA